>NC_056729.1:1946397081-1946534581 GCF_019279795.1 Protopterus annectens | reverse complement strand
TGAAAAATTGACTTCGAAACCACAATATAAACAAGACTTTTCTGCTGTGGGACATCCTAGATTAACAATCTAAGTTTAATTTTATTAATAAATCCTTGGCCTCTCTATTTCCGCCTATTATAAATGGGTAAGTCACTTAGTAAAAATTCAATTCCAAGAAGGTCTGGATGCATTAAACAGCTATGACTGTTAACCTGAAGTGTACAAAAAAGCACTATAGCGTTGAATGACTAAATACAAAGTGCTGCCATTTGTCCTGCATGGATCTCCAACCACCATTCAAAGACTGATGGATAAAACATTGAAGCCCAACTCATGATGCCCTAATACATTCCAGGATAACTTGGTTACCCATTCAGAGGAATGAGTGTGTCATTTTCCAAAAGTGTTGACTGTGTTAGACTCCACAAAACAAGTACACTTGACTATGAATGCTAAAAAATGTCAACATGACACAATAAGTCCACAAACAGAACAACAGAGGTCATAAAAACTGTCTATATCCTCTGGTGAAAGACTGGTGAATACTTTTCTTGTACTAGCTGGATAAAACAGAAAGTTTTTACCTAGCTTTTGCATTTCTTTGACAAATCTCTTAAAATGTAAAAGTTCCTATCAAAGTACAATGGTCCCTAAAAGCAGTTAGAGCATTTAATTATCTAAAAAAAATATTATGCTCTCTGAACCAGTTTTGGTGACTCCTGATTTTATTAAGAAAGTTAACCTATATGCAAATACCTCAGAAATAGATTTGGAAACACTTTTGAGAAGTTTACCTTGTCGACAAATACCTCAAACATAGATTTGGGAGCATTGTTATCCCAAGATATTCAAGGGGGAGTACCCTTTGTCTTACATCAGACACAAAAGTAAGCAATACTATAAAGGTATTCAGTCTTAGACTGAGAAAGAGAGAATGTTTGGTGGTGGAGTGGGTCATTTGTTTTTTGAAAAAAAAAACATCATGTATAAACTTCAGCATTGTAACTGGACATTCCCAACTACAATGGCTAAGCAAGCAACAAGATGATAACAGAAATTGTGCTGCTTGGCACTATCCCTGTAACCATTTCAGTATGCAGTATCCCATACGCTTGACTAATACAAATGCAGCTTGGTTAGTGAAGCCCCACAACATGTTTATATAAGTCCAAAACCAATGGTTTTGTGCTGAGGAGGACTTTTTTTAAATATTTTTTGGTCCCCCTTAAGACTTCATTTTAACTGGCCTAGTCTCCAGTGCTCCACATTCATACCCGGTCTACCAGCTTGCTTCTACCCCCAGACTTATTCCAGTATTGCTGGGGCAGATCATGGATAATACATGCATCCTTGAGGCTTGTCCATTGTCATTTCTGTCCTGATTTTTGTTTTAATTTTTCTGCCATAGTCACTCCCTACCCCCATGCTATCAATTTCATTTGAGGGCAACTCCCCAGTTTGCACCATGCCTTCAGTAAGGGGCATCATTGAAGAGCATTCTCCCAACCATAATGGGCACACCTATCCCCTCCCTGCAACTCCTTTGGTCACCTGAGTCATTATTTGGACTTAGGTTGACTGGGCTGTAGTCAGGGCTCTATCCATCTATGCCAATGGAGAACCTTGGGAGGGGGTTGCTGTGATATATTGAGTGCTGTGCTTATGAGTGGATAGTATTCCTTTATAAATGTGGAAATATAGCTTAAAAGTCTCACAACTCTTCAGTCAAATAATTAGATGCATTAGCTAGCTAACTACTATTGAGTACTTGTGTACAAGGTTGTCTCTTGCAAGAGGAAACCAGGAATTACTTAGCTCAAAGGGAGTTTCAGCAGCTACAGCTATGTTATGTGGCAGCCTGTGCAGTTCACAGAAGTAGTGTAGCAATCAGCTCATGAAAAAAGGTTTTCTTCAAAGTTGAGGGCCAAAAAAACAAACAAAAACAAATCTTCTCTTAAACTGTTGCAAACCAATGTAGCAGGCGGATTGCTAATGTTAAATTAGCACACATTAAGTGCTTCAGCACTTCAGCTGTGACTACAAACCCAGTATCAATATTTATTTCTGTATTCCCACTCCAACAGCACCTTCAGATCACACCCCAACAGATACTCCATTCACTCCGCCTTAGCTACACATTTGCCTTACCCAAAGATCCAGCATTTATGCAGTTTGAAAACCCAACGACATCCTCATGTGAAGCTTTTAGGTGATAGATGAAGCTAAAGGGAATGGCTGGCAGGGTCTGCAAGTGTGACGACAAGAGGAGCAGCCTTTGAGTGAACAGGCTATTTTTGGACTGTTGATATGGACTAGAAAATTCATAAAAGCAGAACCATAACTAGCTAGGGTGGGGTGAAGGGGTCAGCTCCTTATGTGGTAGCTGTCGCTCATCTGATCGGGATAAAACTGACAAGCTGTTGTTGGTTCAGTTCAAGCAGCTTTATTACACACAAACACATCAGGAATGAAGCTCTGTAACTTAAACTTAAATAAACTTATAAACAGACTGACTAACACACTTATACATGTTAACACTCTGGCTGTTCTCTCAAAATAGCACTGCTACCAGCACATGCTCAGTATTTATATGCACGAGCTACATCTGGAAATGCTTCTTAAAGTTACATACACATGCACTGTTCTACTTCCTCTCACTTTGAAAAATCATATGCTAAATTACAGTATTCAATGACATGCAATTACACAGAAATGATATTTTGACATGCAATTATACAGAACTAATTCTTTGACATGCGATCATACAAAATTAGACACATATAAACTAATCATGTCCAGGTTGCTGTGTATTTTGCACTAGGTCTAGAAATATGAACTGATAGTGCAACATAAAAGTCAGAATTGGATCTAGCAATGGGGACTATCTTCAAAGAATGTTCAGCTTTGGGGACAACTGGGACAGCATCAGGAACAGTAATGGATACTGAGGCACGTTCTTCATTATGAACATTGCAAGGTTTGCTCTGAGATCTAGAGTCTGTATCACAGGTACAATGCTGCTATATCATTTCTGACACAGGAAGAAGATGCCTGCAGTTTCTCCTGTATTCTATACCCTCAGATTCCACTAGGTAGGGTCTCGGCTCGGCACATATACCTCTCACTTGACCAAATTCGATCAAAGCCTTTCGTTGTTTGCATCCTCACTGTCTCTCTTTCCTTCAACAGAGAGATAAATCTGCTGATTTTATCATAGATGGACTTCTGAAAAGAATGTTTCTTAAAAATTTGGACTTTGATTGCTTGTTGGTTTTAGCATTAGGTACAAACA
Organism: Protopterus annectens; assembly: GCF_019279795.1. NCBI lineage: Eukaryota > Metazoa > Chordata > Ceratodontiformes > Protopteridae > Protopterus > Protopterus annectens. The sequence goes on along the minus strand of NC_056729.1, from coordinate 1,946,531,307 downwards.
AACTAGAAGTGATAGGCAAGGTTGTTCTGGTTTGACTAGATAGAAGTATCTGAGCAGGCGAGCCAAGTAGGTTGTCACGGGGTACATTTTTGAGATTAAGCAAATTCAAGAAGATATCAGTATTGTCACACTTTGACCTCTTTATTAATTGCTTTACACTCTGTACTGCACGTTCAGCAAGGCCATTTGACTGTGGGTATTCCGGACTACTAGTAACATAGGTAAAGTCTCACTCTTTTGCAAATTTCTGAAACAACTGACTGGTATACTGGGTACCATTGTCAGAAATAACTTTGTATGGACTGCCATGGACTGAAAAATGATGTTTCATCTTAGTAATAACAGCACTGGATGTTAGGCTAGGTAGCAAATCGGTCTCAAACCAGTTCAAATATGAGTCTACAACACTAACTAATGCTGATTGTTCCACTCAAATATGTCAGTGGCTACTGCTAACCAAGCTAGTTCAGGAATCTGGCTTAGCTGAAGTGGCCCTTTTTGCAAATGTTTAGTACTATTGCATACTGAACAAGATGAAAGCACTTTATCAATATACTTTAACAGAGAAGGCCAAAATACTAGACCTCTCGCCCTTCTTTTGGTAGAATCAGAACCTGGGTGGCCACAATGCAAAATATGAATGTATTCACATTGTAAGGACCTTTGAAAATGATACCATCTTCCATCAGCATCTCATCTTTGTATGGGAAATAAGGTTGCACTTCTGGCGGTACACAGGATTGCTTTGACTGCCATCCAACATTAATGAAGTGGTTGAGCTTTTGCAAAACTGGATTAGTCTTTGTATGATTTCTTAGCTCATCAAGTCTCGTGATAGAAAAATTATGCACTTCCATGATATTAAAGTCAAAACTCTCTGCATCAAGCTGTTTTGTGGTATTTCTGGGTGATCTGGATAAGGTATTAGCCAGATAAAGAAGTTTGCCTTTTGTACAGACCATTTTGAAATTTTACTTATGTAATCTAAGCATCATTCTTTGTAGTCTTGCTGGAGTGGTACGCATAGGCTTCTTTAAAATTGTGACTAGAGGTTGATGATAAGTTTCTATTTGGATAGCTCTGCCATAGATATAATCATGAAACTTCAAACATATGAACACAATGCCAAATGTTTCTTCTCAGTTTAAGCATACTTCATCTCATTTTGGGTAAGAGTAACAGATCTGCCCTCCTGAAGAATAACTGCACCAAGACCGAACTGTGAAGCATCCCAGGAAAGAATTACTGGTTTGTGGACCTCACAGTATCTCAATGCAGGAGGGTTGGCAATTTGCTGTTTGAGGTTATTAAATGCTCTCTGGTGTTGCTCTAACCATGACCAGGCTACATTTTTGCATGTCAACTCTCTTAAAGATGCTGATAACTCACTAAAGTCAGGGACAAATTTACCCAAATAGTTAACTATACCAAGAAAATGCTGTAAGGCTTAGACATTGTCTGGGGTTGGCATCTCAAGAATGGTTGCGTGTTTAGAAGGGTCTGGTCAAAAGCCAGTACTTGTAAATAAATGACCTATATAAGTAACTTCTGGTAATCTGAATTTACACTTCAGAGGATTAAGATTTAAGTTCACTTTATGCTCTCTGTCCAGAACTTTCCTGAGGGTTCTGTCATGCTCTACTTCACCGTTACCTCCAACCAGTAAATCTTCAACTATTATAGCACACAGATAGCCAAAAAAAATTATTCCGTTACATGCTGAACAACTTCACTGGCAGAATTTATTCCAAAAGGCATCCTGAGGAATCTGCATCTACCAAATGGGGTACTCAATGTAGTCAGTTAGGAAGATGCTTGATCAAGCATTACTTGACAAAATGAACTCTTTGCATCTAAGACAGAAGAAAAGTGGCATTTGGCTTGAGGGCAGCATCCTTCTCTACTGTATGTATAGGATGATGAGGTATCTTTAATGCCTTGTTCAAGTCTCTTGGGTCAATGCATATTCTGATTTCATTAGAACTTTTCTTATGAGCAGCTACCATGGAAGACATCCACTCAGTTGATTCTGTGACTGGACAAATCACACCCTGCTGTCTAACTAGACTTTGACTTTGTCCTGCATAGCTATTGGAACTAGCCTTGCTGGTCTGACCACTGGACTGACATCTGGGTCTACTTTCATGGCGTACTCAACCAGAAGTTTGGCTAGCTTGTCATTGAAAACATCAGCATACTTTGAGAAAATAGCATCAGTGATGCTGGAACTGTTACATGATGTACTTCTTTGGGAAAGAAATAGCAGTTTCATTCTTAAACTATCTCTGAGACCTAACAATGACTGCACAGGTCTTCGGACTACATAAAATTACAAGCTGAAGCTGTTCACAGCAGAATAGCATGAAAGCACTACTGAGCTTTTGGCTTGAATCTCTTCACCTCCATAAGCAATGAGCTTTGCACAATTGGCCAAATTAAGTTGCCCACTAGCTCTCACTCTAGCAAATGCTTCTGCTGATATCACATTACACTTTGAACCAGTGTCTACTTTGAGCTCTATGGGCTTACCATTGATCAGGATAGTACAAAATACTTCATTCTTTGTCAATAAATCTACTGCATGAACCTTTTCACGGACCACTGATACACCATCTATATAGAAAGTAGAGTTGCAGCTTTCTATATGATCAACTTGCTTTTTTGACTGACCTTTCTTAATAACTGAATGAGGCTTGCTTGATTTACAAAACTTTTAAAAGTGGTTCAATTTTTTACACTTGTGGCATTGCTGACAAATGATAAGCACTTCTCTCTTTTAGATTCATGATTGGCACCACAATTATGACAGTTAACAATAAGACTTGACTTGGGTTTTTCAGACTCACCCATATACTGCACTAAGTATGTCCTTTTCTCTGAACTAGTCTTGGAACTTGCTAGAAAGTTATGGGACCTCCTGAGGAATGCCACAGAGATGTAGCTGCCATGTGCTTAAGCCTGCTTCTGCTTGCCACATGCTGCATGTTGTCTATGCTTGCTCTAGAGGCTGCTGAATCTAAGCTATTACTTGTAAGCATACTTGTATGCCTTTCTGTGAGCTGATGGATTTGACAAATCTCTATGGCTTTGCTCAACATTAAATCACTGTCACGAAGCAAATTCTTTCTCACTGCAACATTATTAATACCACACACAAGCCTTTCCTTTATTAACTCATCTTTCAAATCACCAAATCTGCACATTTTAGCCTTATTTCTCAAGTCAGTAATATAAGCTGCAAAAGTTTCACCAGGCCTTTGGTCTCTTGTATAAAATAGGTGCCTCTATAATGTAACATTTGTCTGGGGGTTGCACATTTTTCTAAGTTTACATTTCAAGCACTCAGGGTCTTCCCTTGACTCAGCCAGTACCACAATATAGTGTTTCCCCCCTCCCCTGCATATATTGCTGGTGCATACAGAAATGAACGCTCTCTCTCAATGGCCTCTGACCCTGCTAAGTTAAGCAAAATGAATGCCCTTGTAAGTGCATCTTTGTCAGATTAAGCTGCTTGTATGAAAATATTGTATTCCTGCTCAAATACTCTCCAATTTTCTGCAATATTATGATCAAACACAAGTGAACTGGGTCTGTGAAATGCCTTTGCCATATCATCACACAGTAGTGAAGGTGCTTGAAATTGTGTATGAACATGCTCATATAAATATATACCAGAATTGTATTACAGAACTAACTAGTAATTATGTCCAATAGCACAACACACTCCTTTAAAACAACTGCACTTTGCCAAATAAGTCTCTGTAGTACAAGAATACTTTAAAATCACTGTACTTTGTGAAACCACTCCTTATCAGGGTAAGAAATACTTTGGAATGGCTGTACTTTCTGAATAAACTGTACACAGCAGCAGAAGCTCAGAGTACGAAGCACTTTGAAATGAATACACTTTGCAAATATATTGTATACAACACAGGAACATTTCAAAATGGCTGTACTTTGCAAAATAACTCTGTACAGTGTAAGAAATACTTTGAAATGGCAGCACCCTGTGAATAAATGTGCACAGCAGAAGAAACTTTTTGAAATGGCTGTACTTTGACTGCACTTTGCAATATAACTATACTTTGCACATAGCCAACTCTTTGAAATAATTGCACCATAATAAAGCACATACTCTGCAAACACTTTGCACACAATGAGATACTTGGATCAACTCTAATTATGCTTTGAATGGCTTCAGCCAATGCAAAATAGTAGAATATGCCCAAAATATGGTCTTCTACTAAAAACATGCAGTTACCTTACTCTTTAAGCTTATTTTGCCCTTTTATTGTATTTATTATGCCCATTTAACCTCTTATCATCCTCATTATACTTTTCTTGTGCTCGTTTTACTTTAAAGATGCTCACCATGTAAACCAAAGGTAATTCTGAGTCCCACAAGAATATCTCTACTAGTTTTATCAAATATCATAGTTTCAAGCATTTCATTTAATTAATAATGTGTTTTGTGCCACTTGTTTGATTAATAATGCATTTTGTGCCTTGGGAATGCTCTGTTTCATTTTCTTTGCAAAACAAATAATTTGTGCATGTTTTTGTTTACCTTACATTTGTTTCTGGCCCTTTTTGATAATTTGAGCATTGTTATTACCCAACCTGCTCAATATACCTTCACCTTCAACTCTGTACTTCATGGCTTGAAGAAGTTGTACTCTCAATCCCAGTTCCATGTCACTCGTCTGGCCAGGATAAAGCAGACAAGCAGTTTGGTTCAGTTCAAGCAGCTTTATTGCACACAAACACATCAGAAATGAGGCTTTGTAAGTTAAACTTAAATAAACTTATAAACAGACTGACTACCACACTCATACATATTAATACTCTGGCTGTTCTCTCAATAAAGCACTGCTGCCTGCACGTGCTCAGTATTTATATGCATGTGCTACATCTGGAAATGCTTCTTAAAGTTACATACACCTGTTCTACATCCTCCCTCTTTACATATGTGCATGTGTGTGTGTGTTTGGAAATATATTTATATCGGTGTGTGTGTGTGTGTGTATCTATCTTTATATATGGTATACCCTAGGTAAAGGGTGCCATAAAAGAGGTGTGAGGCACTCTATAGACAGTTGTCGTTTATGGTTTGGGAGCATCATCCAAATTTCATGTGCATTTATAGCATATCACCAATCATTTATCTATACTCTGATTAAGTAATGGCTACAAGCCCCACCCCCTTAATGCCATTTACACTACTCTTTAAAACAATTATACACATTCACACACTCTACATGAAAAATTTGTAGGCACGCACAATACCAACCATGATATGACACCTAAAACAACTCCCTAAATCTAAAAGTAGTGCAAAAATGAAGGAAAGAGAAATAATAAAATGACACATAGACTACATTTGTAATTCCAATCCCTCCAAATACACAAATTTACACAAAGCATTAAACATGTACACATTAGAAACATGAAGAAATTTTCTAAAAACATACTACATTAAAATAAATAAAATACATACAAATGCAGACTTCATTACCACAGTAATTTATCCCCATTCATTAACATTACCATCACTAACTAGTCTATGTGTAAAATAGCTTACATTTAAGAAAATCTAAAAAAAAAAAACAGATACAGACGCCCCAAATCTAAAAGTAGTGTGGAATGAAGAATACAGCAATAATAAAATGGTACATTCACTTCTAATTGCAGTCCATCCAAATACAGTGATTTACAAAAAGCACACAGAAAGTCACTTTCCTTGAAGTAACTCCAGAGTGCTTTCCAGGAATAAGTCAATACTGTAAAATATTCAGATAGTACAGTCTTGTTCGACAAATCTTTCAACTTAAATCGAGATAACTTTCTCTAAAAGTTCTAATGTGAAATAAAGTAATGCTATTTGACAGAAATTATCAGTCTAGTAAGCCCAAAGTTCTACCAATTTCTGTGTGTGTTGTGTGAAACAGCCTCGTATTTCAAAGCTCTGCTGCATCCCTATAGAAAGGAATTGACTAGTTTGGTGCAGCTTGCCATGTCTTATATCTTTATTGCATCGTAACTGTGGAAACATTTGTAGATTTTACTTGTAGAGATTTTCTCAAGTATGATTAACCCCAAGTCCTCTGAATAAAACTGAGCTGAGCTACATGTATCATGTCTATGAAAACACGGGGGAAATAGATGCATGTCCTTGGAATCACACTGTGTTGCTGCACTTGATATAAAGCTTGGTGAAATGGGTCACACCTTTCCTTACTTGTAAGTAGTAAACCTTTCCATATAACAGTCTGATTTTTTGGCAAGGTTTATTGTTACACAGTAAGGGAAGTTGGCACACATTTCACGATTGTCCATTTTTTATAGATAAAGTACATTATTGCCTTGGTGAAAGGTTTGTGTTATGGTTCTAGCAGTCACATGTATTGTAATGAATATTATGCAAAGAAGTCGATTGTTAAAATTTGACTGCATTGACATAGAACTGAATGGATTGACTTATCTTCGATTCTGAGGCTGAAATGATTTTATTTTTTCTGACATGACCTGAATAGAAAAATGAACAAAATTCAATGACGTTTCAAAATCAAAATAGTAATTATAAAGTAAACTGCACAAGAACATCTATATGACTGCATTAAATAAATTGGATACCAGTGTGTCTTGTTAGGTCCAACAATGAGCCTTTCCAATTATCTCAGAAAGAATGATGAGGATTCATGCAGACTGTAGAAGTTTCCTTCCAGCAAACAATAAGGAAGCATAAAGATCTGTATGTACCAACTTTGCTATGATTGGTCACACACCTACTGCACTGAAATGAGATGCTTCAAAAAATGTGTCACGGCAACATTACTGACACTAATTGTAATTTTGTAAAGGTCCCTATTCAAATGTTTTAAAGTTCGAATGTCATACGGTCGACACCATATTATCGAACTTTAAAAAGTGTGAAGGTGAAAAGCAATGGCTCCGTATGGTGCAGAATGGGAAAATTTCCCTTTTTGGCATTGAAGTGCAATCTCGGAGTTGGTATATTTAAGTAGGGGGGGTGTGGAGGTGCAGGGGGCTCGCCTCTCTGCTCAGAGTGTTGAGGTATTTTTTTTTTAATTTTTTATTATATTTTTGATGTTTCAAACTTCGCTCATATGTTGTCCAACATATGAGATTCGAAGTTTTGAAACTTTAAATATATAATATAGACCCATTTTGTAAGATGACCTCTGTGAATGTGACTGTATACGTTTGGGAGGAAGTGTTTCAGAAACGTATAATCTGATGTTGTCAACCTTCACATAATTCTTGACTGTGGGCTTGGTTCCGTGCCTTGGAACTGACTCAGCCATTTACTTCAGCTCATGCTTTACAAACTCTTAAGCTAAGCTGTACCCATAACCCTCCTCTCTAAATTACCTCAGATCTCATTTGCAACTTTGTGTGTCAGAAGCATCTGGCCTTTCTTGAGCTTTGGCAGTTCTTTTCAAGTAAGTTTTTCGTTCTAAATTTCTAAAATCACTGTTTTCAGTATTTATTTCTATTCTTAAACTCTTTCCTATATACCCCCTCCTCTTGCTGTCTTCCATGTGTGTGTATTGAGTGTAATTCTTCTTCCTTTTTCTTTTTTCTCCTCCACCTTTAGGTAGTTCTATGTACCCTCGCTGGTATTTTTTTCCTTTACAAGTTACAACTATGTTTTTATCTTCACAGAACAAAGGATTTCAGAAAATCTGGCCAACTATTTGTTGCCTTTTCTTCACCTTCCTTTGGTAACCCAGTTACCAAGGTTTTCTCAGCTAAATGGCTCAGACATTGCATTATCTTTATATATAACTCAAAAGGAATTCACCTTCCATGTCCAGTGAAAGCGCACTCAACTAGATCTGTAGCAACTTCTGCAGTTTTTCATGCCAGAGCATCATTGGACAACATCTGCGCAGCACCCACATGGTTGTCTCGTCATACCTTTATCACTCATTACAAACTGGATCAGGTCTCTAGAGGATGTGTATCATTCAGTTCGATGTGCTCAGGAATATTCTTCCATGAGACCTACCAAGATTCAGGTAGTTAGGGACTCTGTCCCACAGTGAAGGATTATGTGAAGATTGACAACATCAGATTAAGAAGTTATGTTTTACCATAATGTTCCATCTGTGTTGTCGATCTTTACTAATCCTTGACATTCCCTCCACCTTTCCCTGACCTGAGACTCTTAGTGGATCAAATTTTCCGGAGACTGGCTTCATATTTCGGACACATATTGGTCTCTTCTTCTACTTGTTCAGTATTTTTCTGCTACTAATTTAGGCAAACTCAATCTGAGGTAATTTAGAAAAGAGCATTATGGGTACAGCCTAGCTCAAAAGTTTGGAAGGTGCGAGCTGAAGTAAATGGCTGTCAGTTTTGAGACTCGGAACCGAGCCCACAGTCAAGGATTAGTAAAGATCGACAACACAGATGGAACATTATGGTAAGACATAACGTCTTATTTTATATTTGGGATAGGAAATAATCCAGTAATACAAATACCTACTAGTATCTTCTGAAGTTGAAGATGCACATACCTACTTGTGCCAAACAGACATGACACTTCTGATAAATATTGCAAATTAAGGCAGAATACCATGATAAGAATGAGTTTAGTAAAATCATTCAGCAAGGATGATGATACCATTACTGGTAAAAAGCAGATGGAGAATTGCTCTGCTTACATAATTAGTTTTCGGTGTAAGGAGTTGTTTGGTCTTTTAAAGTACATCTAATTTTCAAATGACCTTAGCCACAGCATGTTTATGATAGTTACAGACCAATAATTGCAGATTAAGGTGGAACCTTGTATATTTTGACATTCTCGGATACTTGAGTTTCATTGTCATTTTATTGTGAGCTTGTTTTCCGCCTTTCCTGTAACTAGTCTAGTCCTGATACAGATTTTCTGTATCCAGGACTGTTTGTAAGCTTCTGAGCCCCCCAAGCCTTTCTGTGTTGGAGGGAAGCCTTCTAGCTTATCAGTGGGAGTGGTAAGCACTAGGTAGTCTATCTTCCACAAGAGGAGTGGTTTCTGGACCAGAAATTGTAGTTTATTGAACGGCTGGGCAGTTTTTTAATCCCTTTCAACTTTGAGGTTTAAAAGATAGCATTTGCATGGGTTTGTGCTTGATTAAGCTCCACTCAGCGGCGCTGAGGTGAGGTAAACTATTACTGGCGCCAGAAAGTTTCCTCTTCAGTTTTTCTCTTAGATCTTGCTAGTTCTTTTTCTCTTGCATTTCAAATAGCCTAATCACTTTGCACTTCACAGATTTTTATAGCAATTATTACAGCACACCTAAGAGCCATCAGCACTAGTCATTCTTCATGGAAATAGCTCCAGTATTTAGTAGTTATGACCACCCTCCTGGCATGATTAAAGGGCAGTTCCCTGTGCTTTCTCCTATTGACCTGGCACACTTGGGCATTCTGAGGCAGTGTAGCAACTGCCTCATGTACACAGACAACCCTCTCCTCTTACCTCCCAGCACTCAGACTTGTGAGAGATGCATTTATATCACTAATTTGGAATCTATGCACTCTCCAGCCAAGACCAGACTATCTGGTGAAGAGGAGAAGGTCAACACCTGCACCACACCACATGGAATACATAGCACTCCAGAACACCTATTATCACAGCTCTCACATAAAAAACACAAACAACACACCCGTCTTCATGGAAGCACTCAATAGAAATTTACCCAAATAGCAGAGACCTCCAGGACAGAAATGCACTCAACCACCACAACACAGCACAAACCACAGGACACATAGCTCACCTCCACAGTGTGCCTCCAGGGGTGGCCCGTGCGATTGGACTGCAGGACTGCAGCTCCCCCAGCTGTAAAAAAAGAAAGAAAGTAATAGAAAGTAAAATAAAATACAAAGAAAGAAAATAAAAAAATGATCACAAGTAGCAGACCTTCACGCATGCGCGCTAGCAGCATTTCCGATATCCAGACTGCTGCTGAACCATGGAGCATGTGCAGAATACGGACCGTCTCAGCAGCAGTCCGGATTAAGAAGCATTCAAGTGCAGAGATCCCAGAAGTCTATGCAGTTGTAACTGGATAGACTGTCACTGGAAAGGGATCAGACTCGGATTGCAACGTCTGCAGGCTGGGAGTCTCATCGTGGAAGGACATCTTGCGGGCCCTTCTAGTGCAAGCAAAGGAAGGACTTAGTGCTACAATGAACAAAGCTAGAAATGGAAGGATGTAGTGCTGCAACGAACGAAGCTAGCAATGGACCAGTCCCAGGTAGGGTGTGTGTGTGTGTGTGTGTGTGTGTGTGTGTGTGTGTGTGTGTGTGTGTGTGTGTGTGTGTGTGTGTGTGTGTGTGTGTGTGTGTGTGTGTGTGTGTGTGCGTGCATGCGTGGTCACTGAGGTCAATGTTTTGTTTGAGTAGATGCAGTGAAATGTGTTTTCAAATATAAACAGATATGCCGCAAGCAAAGATATTGACACCTTCAGTACTAGATACTCTGAATGAGTGGTAGACATTAAAACCAAGTAGAAAAGGGATATTTGTAACGGATTAACTTCTGAACTTCATTTGCAGTTTTGTTCAACTGAATATATTGTTATTGTTTTATGTTAGCCTTTTCATCTTGGAGGCTTTGGCAAATGAAATGTCAGTGAATCAGTGTATGGTGAAGAGAAATGCTGCCCATAACTAACCATAAAACTTTAAACTCCTATTATGTCCTAATATAACATTTATCATCATTATACCCCTCCCTTTGCTTTAATAGCTATTAATTATATTAGATTAATGAGTAATATTAGTTTTATTAGCTGCAGGACAATGTTATATAAGTAGTATAATTCTGAAAGAAATGTATTGATTTTTAATTTGTGCTGTGGTTTTGTCAAATTATTTAATTTTGTTTTTGTTTTCCTTCACTTACATGTGATTAATTATTTCATTGTTAGAACTGAATGAATAAAGCTTTTGATGAATAAAGAACTTTGATACTGAGTTAAAATGGTACACTATAGTTCCAAGTTATGAAGAGACAGTAAAGTATGTGTTTCTTATGAACTTTGGTATAAATGTTGAGGGCCCTCTCTGGTCAGCTAAGAAGTCTAAATTCATGCACTTTGGTACTAAAAATCTATGCTGTCCTTATTCTTTTAATGATACCGTCTTAGACAGCATTGAAAACATAAGAGACTTGGCTGTTATTATTGATATGAGTTTCTCCTTTGGTGCTCACCAGTTAGAAGTAGTTGGAAAATGCTAGTTTAAACTAAATCTTATGTTTAGGACTATTAACAGTATGTGAAGTGTTATTACCTATTTATAAAACAGTATCAGGCTAGTAACTGAATGTGGAGCTTTTGTCTTTATTCCCAACCATTCCCTTATCGAATGGATAGAAATAATTTGAAGAAGCTTTGCAAGGTGCATTTATAAAGTCAATCCTTTAAGCTGTATGGATAAAGTAAGAAAACTCTCCTTGTTTACTGTCAATTATAGACTGATTAGGATCGGCTTAATTTTAATTTATACCAGTAAATATAATGTTCTTGGTGCTCCCATTGGAGTCTCATTTAGTATGGACTCAAAAAAAACAGATACTACAACAATTTTGTTGAGGTAAACAGAGTAAATTCGTCCTTTATAGCAGGTTGAATTCTCTTACCTTTGAAACTAAGGAGGAAGGACACTTTTAAAATGGGTGTCACGGATGCTTGTCTGAAAGGTAGCGGATCTTAGAAAACCTTATTTAGGGTCAGAGTCTGTTTAGTCCAGAAACATTGGAGTTGTGAGGAAAGCAAAGTATCCAGAGAAAACTCATGCAGACACAGGAAGATCATGCTAACACCATACAGAGTGACCAGAGATCAAAATTAAACCTCATACCCTGAAGCTCTGAGGCAGAGCTCTTAACTACTGAACCACAATGCTGATTGCATGATCTCAACAGTTTCCCCACTAATGAAAATGCAGTTAATCTTGCTGAAAACAGAGCATTTTTCATGTTCAGATTACAATGTGTGGGTGCTCAAGCTCTTTATTTTTCACCAGTGAAAGGAATTCTAATAGGTAATGGGACAACAAAGTAGGAGAATACATGTTTTGTTACTCATGCAGATTAACAGATGGGGTTTTACATTCAGTCACAAAACGCTGCAGAAGATACTCACACTGGTGACAGTTTTGCAACAAGTCTGCCGTTAGTAGTGCAGCGTCGTAGAAGAAGCCAGCAGACATTCTGCGACAGAGAATGCTGTCAGTAGTTATAGTACACTATAAAGAAATGTAAACTGTCACTGGGGACTGAAAGCTACCAATTATGAGTCAACACTATAAATGAGTTATTACCAGTTAGAGAGTACTTCTATTGGCGCTGGCACTGAAGATGTGTTGCTAGGAAAGTTGTTTGTATTACAGGCAGCAGTAAAACTGGCGATGAAACAGCACAAGTGAAGTTGGCATAGGTAATAAATTGTTGCAGAATACCATGCTGACAGTTGCGCTGGTGAGAGCACCGCAAGAAAGGTGTTCACTTTTCAGAGAATGTGATAGAAAGAAGTATTAGAAAAGATGCAATTTGCAGTATCAGTGTACTGCAGGGGAGTCAGCAGTGATGATAGTGCTATAGGTAAAGCTAACAATAGTGACCATGTACTAAAAAGTATGCCATTACTAACAAACATTAATACAAGCAAGACAGTTACTGGTGGCGGAGTTATGTGTTTATATTTAGAACATTGCAGGTCAACATGTGGTTGGTGAATTAGACTTATAATGTTGCCACTGGTGACAGAATACAGCAAAGAAGGCTGATTTTTGGTACAGTAGCATTTCTGCAAAATTTGTTACAGGTCACTAGCTCTGTATAGGAAGCTACCAGTTGTGACAGCTTACTACAATGAAGGCTGTTATTGGTGGCAGAACAGCGGATGGTGAAGCTATCATTAATGACAAGTTCTGTGGAGAAAATTAATGCTGGGGGCTGTCACTTCTGATCAACTGTTATGGCAAAATCTGTTGGTGGTGGTGACACTGATCTATAAATTCAAAGCTGACGGTAGAATATAGTATGGGAGGCTATCAGTGATTACTGAGTTTGGAAGGGAAGAATGCAGCTGATGATGGTGTTTTACAAGGAATGCAGACTGCTAACGGTGGTGTTTTACAAGGAATGCAGACTGCTAACAGTGGTGTTTTACAAGGAATGCAGACTGCTAACGGTGATGTGGCGGCGACTATCATGAGTCAGAATGAGTAAGAGAATGATTAATTAGGTTCGCAGTGGTAAATGAATGTCAGTGGTGGAAAACTGAACTAAAGGTGATAAACTGTGACAGCATAGCTGACAACTAGTCAGTCACCTGTGAGACACATAGGGCAGGTTATCAGCGGAGACAGAGTATAGCAGAGCAAGTTGTCCCCTGTGAAGTGATGCACACAAAGTTATAATTTGTGTGTATAATGCCCCAGTTGGTTTATACTGGTAGCTAGAGAATACCTTAGGCTTGACCCTGTACCCTCGGTGCAGATAACAAGAGCCCAAATTCCCCACCCACCACCATTTGTGAAAGCTTTGCAGATTTATGCCTCATATTTTGTTCTGTTCTGTTCCTCATAAAATCTGTGGTTTATGAATTTCTAGTTCTTTAAAGAGTTGGTGGTGCAGTGGTAGCACTATTGCCTCACAGCTGGAGGTGCTATGGTTTGATTCTTGGCTGGAGTGCCTTCTGTGTGGAGTCTATATGTCCTCCCTGTGTTTAGTTTGCATGGGGGTTTTCTCTGGTATCCTCCCATATTACAAAGACATGTATCTGCAGTGTTTCTCCATGGGCCCCTGCTGAAATTTGGCTTTTGTTCCAAGTCAGACTTTCCTGGTTAACAAATGTTAAATAAATAAATAAAATTGACAGGCATTTGAATTTCAGACTCCATATTCTTCAGAAAGTACATAGTGACACAAAACCTTTTATTCTAGCAATTTTCTAAGTTTATAAGATGAATATTTGAAATGTGTCTCTATTTTTGAGACTGTATTCTCCCATTATTGGCTTCGTCCCAGTTTTTTGTGCTAAGGTTGAGAGCTATGGTGAGAACTGAATTCACTGAATATGTTTGAGGGCTATATTCTCCCATTACTGGCTTTGTCCAGGTGATTTATGCTAAGAGGTTGACAGTTATGGTGATAAGTGAATTCACTAAATGGTAGCCATTTAGGTTTCAGTCTTCCTCTCTTTCACAAAACAGCTGCTTTGGCATAGTGGTATGTTGCTCTGACTGTTTTGCACAGAGTCCTGGGTTGAAGACTTGGCAATGAAATGCATGGTGGTAACACAGCATTTTATTCTAGCAACTTTCCAAGATTATGCAAGCAATGTTTAAAATGTGTCCCTGTTTTTTGCCCCCCCCCCCCAAACATTTTGGCTTTTTCCAGATTTTTTGTCCTGCGAAGTTGAGAGATGCACTTGAGTGCAGAGTAGATTTTACTAGGAGCTGAGAGCTGCAGGGGAAGAGAAGTTTAGAACTGCTTATGGTAAGTCAGCACAACAGGTGGTGTACTTGCTTTTGAAGCAGAAGGCTGTGGGTTCTATTTACACAGCGTGCGGATGCTGCCATACAGAGATTTTCTCTTTGGCGAAGATACAGGCACTTTATTTGTAGATGAAACAAAAAATATAAAGTTGTTTGCTAGCTACAGATCTCTTTAACGTGGAATTATTTAGATGACTTTTACTTCTGCAGAGATTGTGTATATTTACTGATACTGGTGGATTGTAGAAGTCTGAGTAGACTTTTATGATGGAAATGTTCTCATCTGTGCAGTTTTGTCATTATTGGTGCATGCATTTTTGTTTCATTGTTTACTGGAAATATGTTCAAAACAATAAATTTAAAACACTCTCTAACAACTGTACTGTATTATACAAGGAATAAAATTTAATAAAATCTGGAAGGTGTATCACACAACACAAGTATGTCTTTGTGTGCAAGGGGCCAATCATTTGAAAACAGCCCAAAGTTAATCTTTATACTAGCCAAATGTATTTTCTTTGAATGTGGATTTCAATGCTGATTCAATGACTGTGAGTTTCAAGGGCAGAGAAGTGTTAATGCTAAGTCTATTTTCATTGTGAGACTGCTTTGCATTGTCTAGCAGATGTCTTAGTGTTTGTGCTGTAAAATGCAAAATAAAACTTTCAGATGAAATCCAAATAATTGTAGAAGTAAAGCAGTATGCACATTACAGTGTTTATGGTAAATGGGGTGAAATAGCCAAGTAGTGGGATATTGGAATGGCTGCAAGGGGGAGGCTCCATTTGACCATGATTTTGTGAGGGGGGAAGAGCGGCAAACTCAAAAACAGCCCCGGCTGAACCATACCTCTCAACTGTCCAGATTTTCACAGAATTAATAGATTTTTTCTTCTTATTTGTGCTTTGTTCCTCATAAAATTAGTTTTTTTCCTGGCAAATCATTTAGGAATTAAGTCACTAAATAATGACAGACATTGAGTTTCAGACTTCATACTCTTGATAAAATGCATGCTAAAACAAGATCTGTTGTTCTGTTAACTGACTAAGTTTATACAAGAGCAATTTTTAGTACTGATTGTATGTTCACCCAATATGTTTGGCCTTGTCCAGTTTTCCCGTGTTAAGAGGATGACAGGTATGTACAAATAAATCACTTTATAGACTTAGGTATATCCAAACTTCTCAACTGCCTCTGATTTTGGCTCAAAATGTTGCTCTCCCCGTAATAATCCCTCTGCAAAATGGCAAATTTGGAAAAAAACATGGAGGGTTTAGAATTAATAAATAATTGTAATGATCAGAGTTACAGATTACTTTTAATTTCAGAAATGCATGTAAATTCTCTTGTTTTCTCAGCTGCTCAAGTTAACAGTACTAATATTTAAAAAAGTATCCTTTCTTTGAGAGTTCTCAGCTGTATTGTGTTGCTATTTTATATTTTTGCATCATATTTTTGGTCTGTTTTTCATAAAATTGTGGTTGTCTGACAAATTAGTGACAAATCATTAAAGACTGAAGTTAGAAAATAATGACATACATTTGGGTTTCAGATTTCATACCTTTAAGAGAAAATTCATACTAATGCAAGACCTACTATTCTATTATCTTTCTATGTTTTTAAGAGGAATATTTAAAAATTGTCCTTATTTTTGGGCCTTTGTCCCACTTCTGTTTATGACTTTGTCCAGATTTCTTACTCTGAAGCTGAGAGGTATGACAAATGTGTCAGGGCCATCACCGTCAGCCAGAGAAATTTCATATTGTGACATACTTGTTGCACCCCACTCCCCCATGTGACTCTGGATGTCTCCAAGCAAGGCAAGGAGAAGTTATGCAGTTTAAGTGTGCAGAGTATCCCCCTCTCCAAGGTAGACACGTACTACAGTTGCTTTTCAACTGTCCTTGATTTTGCAGAATGTTCTGGTTTTCTGTCATATTTTATACTGTTGATTTATGCTTCTTCTTATTCAGAAAATGCATGTTGTTGCAGTGCCCTGTTGTTCTGCGTTTAAGTAGCAGTGTTTTAATGACCATCAAGTAAGCTTGTCTGAGATTGTAAGATGCAAGTAAGCTTTAATAAGCATACTGTTAAAGAGTTACCAACATTGAAAGCCTTTCTGTTGTTGCCATGCATAGAATACTTACATAACTAGATAACGTATATGCCTTGGGTATTGAAATGCATATGACAGTATTTGTAATAAAGGACAGGATTACAGTATTTGCAGAAGCTCTTTACATTTGTTGGAGACTTGCAGTCATCTTTGCAGGCTTTACCTGTAAACTAAACAGAATGCTTATCTATCATGTGTGGTCCATAACCTGTGCAGTAATCCTTTAAGCAATTTATCTTGAGCTTGTTTCTTGTTTGCTGGTCATTTTTTACTTTGATTATGTTTCCCTAGAAACAAGTAGATAGTTGTTGTTAGGCAGCAGGTCTTTTTTGGATAAGAAACATTTTTTCAAGTGGGAGTATTGCTACTTTCAGCACGTTACTTGGTACTTTTATAAAGCTGAACATAAATTATAATTAGAACTGCAGTGCAAGGAGAGGTGGTTTGAGTTGAGTGCTACTTGTTTTTTTATACTTGATTTTGACTGGCATTCCAGTAATGTATTTAAAAAGTAATTTATTTTTTCATGCCTCGCAACCTTTTTGTTTCCATCTAGATATTAAGTAAGCTGTCATGTAGCCAATGCATTGAAATATGTTTCTTCTTCTACAATACATTTTGTTTTGATTGGACACTCATAATGATGGTTTGGCAGTGGCACCCAGGGCAGTGTATTTAATTAAAGTCCCAGTTTTTTGTGGTTTTTAGCATAGCCCCACCCCTTTCTAGTTGGCCACACCCCTTTCACTGGCCGCACCCTTTCAGCTGTCTCCTGCAGCCCCCCCCCCTTTGATTTGAAGTCACCAGCCACCACTGTGTGCCCCTCAACTTAAGCCACTAAGGCTAAACACCTTTTCCTACAAATTAATCATAGGTGACTCAATAGTGAGGCACACAGATGTCCCATTCACTTGGATGAATAAGGAGAAGGTAACAGTTAGCTGTCTATCAGGTGCCAGACTCCGACACATAACACATGCACTCAGGTCACTCCACCACAAGTACAAGCATGACTCTGTCATTGTCCATGTGGGTGTGAATGACCTGAGATGTACCTCCCTGGACTACATGAAAAGAGACATGGTGGAGCTCTCAGATTACGTGGCCCAGGCAGGTATGACACTAGCCCTGAGCAGTATCATACATCATCCAGAATAATACCACAGTACAAACAAAAAATGATTGACTTCAACAATTTGCTAAGTTTCTGGTGTCATTCTAAGGGGATCCAGTATCTGTCTGCTTGGGATGACATGATTGACAAACCTTGATGCTTTGCCAGAGATTGCCTGCATCTGTCACCTTTGGGTTTTTGGGTACTGGCTAAAGGTCTTGCCACCCCATAGTGTCTATTTTAGGTGGAGTTCCAAAGACCAAATTACCACCATAACAGCTATAAATAAATGCAATCTGAGGGTCAGGATGCTCAATGCTAGAAGTCTAAATCTCAAGCTGCACTTGCTTGAAGCACTCTACAAAATGGAGAACATCAAAATTTGTGCTGTAACAGAGACCTAGTTTAATGCATCAGAAAGCACCCCTGCACTACCAGGCTATAACTCATTCCACACGTTTCGGCCCCGAAACATGGACCGAAAAAAAAGGAAGCCAGTCTGGTGGTCCCCTGCCATTAATAAACTCTACAACAGAAGAAAGAAACTGTTGCAAAAAAAAGTGAAGTTCCAAGACTGGAAAACTTCCTTTATTAGACTCAACAAAAAGTTGGGATCCCTCATCAAAACCTCCAAAGCCAGCTATGAAGGCAGAATTGTGGCAGACACTAAAAACAACCACAAAACCTTCTTTAGTTATATCAAGAATCTCCATGGCAATACCCAGATTTGCTCTGAGTTACTGCACAATGGTACTTCCTATACTGAGCCAACAGATATTGCTAAAATACTGGCTGACAGATTCAGTGCCAACTTTACCCCCTCACCCCCCAAGGGACCAATCTCCATACCAGAAGAATGTCAGGCACCCTGCCTTACTGCAGCACAGGTAAAAGCTACATTGTCTAAGGCCAAGAATACAGCTTCCATGGGACCTGACAATATCCCTGGTTGTGTTCTACATGAATTACAAAGTGAACTGGCACCACATTTGTGTGCTCTGTTCACTCACAGACTCACCTCAGGCTTTGTCCCTACTGAATGGCAAACTGCTACAGTCATCCCTCTCCATAAAGGAGGAGCAATTGCAGACCCTTGAAATTATTGCCCCATTAGCCTGACGAGTCTGATATGTAAGACTATGGAGCGCATCATCATGGACCTAATTAATAAGGATAAAAGGAATCTCCAAACTCTAGATCCCATGCAATATAGTTTTGTGAAAGGTAGGTCATGCCTGCTCAACCTGGTTGACTTCTTTGAGTCAGTCACCAGAGTGGTGGATAAAGGTAAGGCAGTTCATGCAGCCTACCTCAATCTGGCCAAGGCCTTTGCTACCATTCCTCACGCAGGATTTATTGATAGACTCACTAAATTAGGCATCAACCCCTATAGCATTAGGTGGGTTGCAAATTGCCTCACAGATAGAACACACAGTGTGAAAGTAGCGTACTCCAAGTCAGGCTGCCGACCAGTCACAAGTATTGTCCTGGGTGCTCTCCTGTTTGGCATCTACTTCTCAGAAGTCCAGGCCAGCACTGAGAGACTCTGGATGACCAAATTCACAGACAACTACAAGCTGGGAGCCATTATTAACTCCCCAAGTGATGCAGACATCCCACAGAAAAGCCTCACTGAGACCAATGACTGGTGTCAAAACCATGGCCTTAAGCTTAATGCCAAAAAATGCGTCATCATTCCCTTTGGAAAAACTCAGTTCCCACTAATTAACACATCGATGGGAGCCCATTGAACACTGAAGGCGTTATAAGAGATCTGAGGACACAGGTTGACAGCAACCTGTCCTTTGACCTCCACATTGCCACTGTGGTCAGAAAGTCCTTCCATGTGGCACATCTCATTACCAAGGGTTTTGCATCCAGGAAGAAAGAGGTCATCATTTCTCTCTTCTCTTCCCTCATTAGACCAAACATAGAGTATAATTCCCCATTTGACATGTACCTCACTAGACACCTGCAAAAACTGGAGAAGCCACAAAAGTACCTCACAAAGAGCATCCTAAGTCTTAAATATTTGTCCTATGTGGACAGACTAAAAAAACCTATTGTCTGTCTCATATCGCCTACTTAGAGGCGATCTCTACTTGACTTACAAAGCCATGTCTGACCCAGTTCTGCTAGAAATGCTACATCTAAAGAAATCCCAATCCCTCCACACCACACACTCCAAAGACCTCAACCTCATTACCACAATCAACAGAACATGCTGGAAGGACAGGTTCATAACCCAGAGACTGCTCATGCTGTGGAATAGACTTTCCATACATGTCAAGCAGAGCACCTCACTAGCCCTCTTCAAGAGAAATCTTGATGAGTGGATGGGAAATAGAAAGTTCACCCCAGGGATCACTCCAGTGGCTCTACTTCATAGAGACACTGTGAACTAATGATGGGCGGCACAATGCCAGGGCACTTCTATGGGCTAGGCTTGTAAAAGCCCCAGGGCTCTTAGCCTAGTACACACCTATGAACCTATGAACATAGGTCAGAGAAATATTTCTTATATTTGTGTTACAAACCTTATTTTGTTTTTTAATTATTCTCAGATATGTTCTGATATAGCCTTTTCTACACAGTAAATACAGTTACTCATAATTCTTCCTACTTGTTTGACTTGGTGATCTTAGCAAAGAGTAATATTGTGTGATCATCACCACCATCAACATCATCATCATCATGTCTTTTTTCCTCAAAAAATTTTTATTTTTCAAATACAGTTGAATAAATTCCATAGTGTTTGTATATAACATCTTAATAACTATGTACACTATTTAAATTGGCCTGACAGTATAACAGAGCTCAATATATATCAGAGTGTATCTATTAAGGTATTGTAAAGTGTCAAGCAATGATAAGACTTTTTCCATGGATTGTTAATAAATGACTTAGGATGAATCCCTAATTCTTTAATTTTAATTTCCAACAATGCTGTGATATTCAGTAGGATGTAGAAGTCTCCCAAAGTCAGTATTCTGTTTGTATTCCATCTTCTTGTTATACACTTCCTTGAGATTGCAAGTATTGTCCATACTAGATCATTCAAATGAGGACCTTTGTACACATGTAATAATACTAGAGATTTAGATAATTTAAACCATTCATTAAATAAAGCTTGTAAAAAGTTTTTAATACCATTCCAAAATGGCTTAATTTTAATACCGTTGAAAAAATATGATTCCAATCTGCATTGTGTATTTGCTCACACACCTCCAACATATTCCCTTTGTGGAAGAATTAATTTTAGTAATTCTAACTGAAGTTAAGAATGCTCTGTGCAAGCATTTCCAATTAAAAACTTTCCAGTATTGTGTAAAGGATGTATGTTTAATTGATAGTAAAATATTTGATTTAATTTCTTCAGTTAGCTGTAATGAGTGTCCTTTTGTTATATGATTCCAATATAAGGATTTGGGTGTTGTTTTATAATTTATCAATATGTTGTAAAATTTTGAAATACTATTTCCCATGGCATAATCATTATATATGATTTTGTATAGATATTTCGTAAGTGTAGATATTTATTTAAATGAAGAAGTACTAATTATTCTGCATAAATCTTGTGAATACGTAAGAATGCTTTGCATAGTTAGCCAGTCTTGTTGTGGAATTTTGTATGTAGTTTCTGTTGTTTGCATATCCAGAACTTTTAGTTCTTTGATACATTGAAACCAACAAACAAATTCTTTCTGTTCCCAGAAATTAATTATTTCTCTGTATATGTTATGTGGATAGCTCTTTGTAACTATGAATGGTGTTAAAAGATCAAACCAGATTTTTAAATCTATATTTGCATTAATCATTTTCTTAAATGAGTCAATGTAATAATTAATCATACGAGTTTTAGTGGGCTTAGTTATGTTATATTGCATACTAATACATATAGGGCAGGATTCACGAAGCCTCCGTGTAAGAGTTAGCAAGTCTTACACGGAGGCTGCAGTTAAACGGGGTGATGTCAGCATGCCATGCATATTCATGAGGGCATGCTGAATCAAACCCTAGGCTAACACGGTCCGTGTAGCAATGTAGGGGGCATGTCTGCATGGCGAGACCTGCAAAGGGACATGCCCCCAGAAGAATCACAGTCCCAAAAGGAAACTCCCACGAGCGAGTCCGCGGAAATGCCAAGAAACACAACAGCACACATGCCCCTACAGACTATTAACCCAACTGAAATGTAAAACGTAAAAATTAACAGTTTAAATTTTTTTTTATTTCAAAAATGTTTGCCCGTAATTGCGCTCATTTGCGTGGGTGTGCCCTTCGCTCAGCCACAGTTAGCAGTCATTGAAAAAGCATATAAGCTCTAAATATGCAAAATAAGCCAAGTAGCAATAGCGTAGCGGTAGAGACGTCAGCCAAAGAGGAGGCAGTCACGGTTTGAGCCCCAACAACATAATTTTTTATTTTTAATGAAATAAGCACGAAACAATCCCCTGACATATATGTATATATATATATATATATATATATATATATATATATATATATATATATATATATCTATATATCTATATATATATATATATATATATATATATATATATATATATATATATATATAATTATAATTTAAGTAAAATGCAATGAAATGGGCCATGTTTTATGAAGAACTCTGACACAATAAAAAAATAAAATAATCTATAAGTGCCCATAGCTGAGCAGTGCTCTAACAAGCTGAGTATGTTTGCCCGCAGGTGACCAGTGGTTTAACAGGTGTAATAGGAGTGCCCGGAGTTGAGCAGCGCTTTAATATGCTGAAAGTGTGTGCCCGTAGCTGTGCAACATTTCTCACAGTGTAATATGCGTGCTCACAGCCAAATAACGCGTTAACCAGCGTAACTCGTTTGCACGGAGCTGCGCAGTGCACCAACCGGCTTACCGGCGGGCAACGTTGAGCAACCTGTATGAAAGCCACCTTTAAACAGACATACCTCCTAGCCTGTCTAGACAGTAGTAAAATAAAAAAAAAGCAATGCCCAGGCTCGAACCCAGGATACTGTGCATCATAGTCAAAGTACTGAACCACTAAGCCATGACAGCTGTTCTGACAAATGCAGTATTAGCATATATATAGGAATGAATGGAAATAGAAGCATGACAAAGCAGGTTTTGTGAAGCTGATACAATTCCAAAATGGCCAATCACAGATACGTGCGGGAAAAACGGCATATATAAGCCCCATAGGTGGGAATACACAGCATAACTGATTGTGGAACCTATTTGCAGTCAGGATGGCAGGTGTAGGAGAGGGTAGTCACTTTCGAGCACAGAGGTGGGTGTTGAGGAGTCCAAATACATGGTTTGGCTCCTAGTCCATGATCATGAGGCTCAACTCATGCAGGGCCAGGTTCTGTGGGGTGTGTATAAGGCAGAGGTGTGGAACCGGCTCGCACATGCTCTCGAACCAAAATGCAAAGAACAAGGTAGGAAACCACTGGATAAACACTTTATATAAGTACCATCCTATCAATGGTAGGACATTTAGTTTTAGAGTAGCAGGTACATGTATTACTACCCATGTGGTTTACTTGGCTACCTGCCAGGCATGTAATGCTTTCTATGTAGGCAAAACTTCCCGCAGGCTTAAGGACAGGATGACTGAACATAAGACAGAAATTAGGAGATGCTATGACAGGAATGCACTATTCAAACATATAGAGAAATTTGGTCAGCAGCATTTTTTTAGGTTTAGAATTATTGACCACGTTACACCTACACCTAGGGGAGGGGACCTAAATAATCACTTAGAAATTAAAGAATATGAATGGATCTTGAGACTTATGAGTGATTCAAAACCAGGCTTGAATAGCCAAGTCAGTCTCAAACCTATTTTAGTCAAATTAAGTAGAGCTAATCTCTCTTAGCCTGAAGTTTTATCTAAATATATATATATTTTAAAGTTTTATTAAAGTATTTCAAGTTTTTGTATTAAGTTTTTTAAAAAGTTTTTTTAAATGTTTCTTTAAAATGTTTTTGTGATTTGGATGACATATCATGTGATTTTGGCTGCATGTCATGTGATATATTTGGACCTATATATAAAGAGCTGGTTCTATGCATTGTTTTGTATTGAGAAAGGATTGTATCCGAAAGCTTTACTTATATAAAGTGTTTATCCAGTGGTTTCCTGCCTTGTTCTTCGCACATGATCTCACCAGTGCCACAGGCATACCAAGGACTGGTGAACAGGTCCGTCACCACCATGCGGACCTGTAGAGATGGAAGCAGGACCAACTGAACCGTTGGATCCAGGAGGCCCGGCAAATGCCCAACGCCCCACTACTGAGTAAGTATCCATGTAATTATGTATGTAAGGAATTATCCTAGCTGATATTATGGAGATGTATGTTCCAATATTACTTCGTTTATATTACAGCTGCAGGTGTGCGTTCTGCAAATCGGCGAGCCTATGGTGATAGGCTGGAGTGGTTGTGCCACCAGGCAGGTTAGTAATTATATTTCTGTAATTGTTATACAATATAAGTGAGACAGCTTGTAAAAGAGGTCAGTGTAGTCACATATTAATAAAGTTTAAATAACACTAGAAGAAAGATTCTGCTAGTACTGTATGAGTAGATGAGTGATGCAGCCTGTAATCCAGAAATAAAAAGTAAACAAGTCTGAAATAGTGATTACCCACCTGAAGTGTAATAACAGATAACCTGCAGCAGCCTGAAAATCAGTGGTAAACAAGCTAAAGATAATAGACGTGTCAAATACATCCCCTTAGAAAATCTGCCATATGAAACAAGTGAGTCAGTTGGAAAGGATTGTTGTAATCAGGTATGACATGTTAATAATGCCTAGAATAAAGTACCAACTTGAATTGTAAAAATAAAACAAGTGAGTGTGAGAAAGAGGTATGAATTGACCAAGAAAGCTGATATAACTTCTGAATAAAGTATACTGCAGTCAGTACATAATGAAACGAATGAGACAGCCACAACCAAACAGTGAAATGTTTGAAATAAAGTACTGAAGCTGGAATGTGTCTGTCCCACAATTTGTATATGTTGCTGTACCCTTGCAATATGGAGATAGTATGGTGGTATGAAATAATGAACATCCACAGTTGTCTAGAGCCATATAAATGAAATGTAGCAGGATGTTGTACCTGAACATAGCCAGATATGAAATGTGAATGAATAAAAATGCAATGTATATTAATGTATCAGTAACAGTCCCATCACCAACATTCCTAAGGTTACATATATGAAACTGTACTAAGACCTGTAGGGTATATATATCTGCAGCTACTAGAGATGTACAGCATATGCATATGTAGTTGAAGTTGTTAATGAAATATTTATTCACCCTACCCTATATTTACAAATAATGCCATTCCACAACAAACTGGGTATGTGTATTCACAATCAATTCCTATGGACATTTGTCCTGTTGGTTCAAACATATTTGCATGTATGTTGCTGCATGTGCCCTGTTCACATATCCAAACCTGATGGCCTGTTGCCATCAATCGACCCTGCATGCTGTTGGATTGTGTACTGTTGTTCAAAATATGCATGTGCTATGCTTGCTGTTCAATGGTTGGAATTCATGAGTGTTTGGTTAATGGGAATACTGATGCATGCTGTTACAACTAATTTTGAATGGTATTGTTTGTTACTAACCCAAAATGTCATAAAATATTTCTAAACATAGGACAACAGGGAAGGCAGGTTCCAGCAGACCCACCTTTCCACCTCAGCTGGCGAGTGCACCTGGCACTAGTGCCCAGGCTGGAACCTCCTCCGGTGGCCCTGTGCCACCTTCGGGTGGAAGCACTGCAGGGGATGGGGCTCGTCCCCCATCTGCAAGCGTGGCCGGAGGAGACCGTCCACTCTCTCTCTAAAGTGTCCGGTCTGTGGTGTGTAGCGAGATCAGGCAGTCTGTGCTTGAACCCCTACGCCAGCTTGAGGCTCGGGTGGCACAACTCACAGGTGTCCCTGCTGCCCATCCTACACAACCCCCAGCACAGCCCCATCCTGGGCTGTGAAGGCACAATGGCAACTTCCCATGGGTGGGGATCTCAATTCCACTGTTGCCATCTGTGGGCTCATGGGCTCGCGATATCCCAACATCCGTCCCCGTCAATTGTGTTTCCCCCCCACATGTGTCATAATCTGCCCCTGTATGAGTCTTGTTTGTCTTGTCTGTTAACCTCCCCTACCTACCTCCCCAAATATACCTACTTCCTGTTACTCACATTCCACTCTCACCTGGAAAAAAAAAAGGGCACTCTGTTCCCGCAAAAAAATTATACCCCATACATAGCTGCCCATTTTGCAGACATGTCTACTGGACATGTGAAGTGGTAATTACAATTGGCTGTACAACATATTTTGTTGTCCTCACCCCTCTCTCAGGGGTGGAAGGTTTCAAATTTCACACCAAATTGCAGACATATGCACAACTGTTGCTGATAAAGAAATGGGCAGCTATGGGCCTTTCCTACATCCTTCCTGCAAATCCTGAGCTTGTTTTCCTACTGTCCTACCCTCTTTGTGCCCCCTTTTTCACCACTTTCCTATCTCCTCATTTTCTTTTCTTTCAAAGAAATTAGCGCGGGTGTGCGCGAGAGTAAGCACTTTTAAGCAGTTGTAAGTGGGTGTGCGCTTGTGTGCGCTTAGCTAAGTGTGTGTGCATGAAGCTAAGTGACAGTGCGCATGTGTGAACACCGCGCAAACCAGCGCTAACCCGCTTACAACTGCTTAAAGGTGCCTTAGTCACTCTGAATGACAAGGCCTGTAGTCTGCTCAGCAGCAAAATAAAATTCCTCTATCAGTCTCGAACCCAGGACCTTGGAAACACTAGTCTGCATGACTTACCACTAAGCCATAACTGATATACAAGACCTTTGTGCTCAAAGCAATATATCATGAAATAGTAGGACTGAATGTAAAGGGAATATAGGAAGGCTATTACACAAAGCTTTTCTTGTATCTTTACTGGCAATTCTTGTGGATTTGTATAACATTAGTGTGAGAAGAGAAACAGCCATGCTAGTCAGTAGCTCATAGGTAATAATGTGACAGTAGCATCTTGCAAACCACACACACTATCAGAGCAGGATAAACACTGCCATATTTGAACAGGTAAGAAGCCAGACCTCACAACTGGGACTGATTTACAGGGATGTCCCTGATTTGAAAACAAATGTTAACTGTGCCCCACTGACTCCCTGTGAAATGTACTAACAGTAGGCAGAAAGGTGTTTTGTCCCATGTAATGGTAACTGTCAACTACTGAAAGTATGCACTACGTGCATGTCAGAAATGATGTATTAATACACATACTCAAAATACCCCACAGTCACAACTGCAGAATATCTGAAATATATCACGGGTGTATCCCACTGATATGGACCATTCCCTGAGGCTGATAAAAGATACACCTGAGAGTGAGTATCTGAGGCCTGCAAGTGTCACAAACTCACAGGCATATCATTCTGTCTGCTGTCACACACTTTGTGAATAGCTGTAGAATAGCTTCCACAAGCACACCCACATGTAGGTGTACAACCCACAAATATCAAAGGAGGTATCCAACTAATAACAGAAGGACAGCATAGCAGGTTACAAGCACTGCATGTGCCTGCTATCCATAACTGTTAGTACAAAGTACAAGGTGCCACTACTGCTCATCAGCAAAATAAAATACCCTTGTAGGTGTCAAGCCCCACACCTTGGCCAGACCAGACTGCATGAAGTACCACCACACCACAACAAACATATAAGGAATTGCTGCTGAAAGAAATATAGCAAGCATTACAAGGAGTGAATGTGAATGGAAAATAGGAAAGCCATAGCAACAGATTGCAAGAGCCACTGCTGTAAACCAGTTACTCCACAAGTCCCACAGGAAAGCACATACTCCCATATAAACAGTATTAGTATTATTAGGTGTCAGTTAACATACACACTGGGAAGAATAAACTGGAGGAAGCAATAGTCAAGTGTCAGTACAACATGCATGTTAGTGCCTACAACACAGCCAGAGATATGAGAGACATACCAACCTTTACGCTCAAACAACAGTGTCCACTGCATACCAGCATGGTCCCCACCTTGAAAATCTGAAAGGGCTACGCCTACCTCACCTAACATTTTATAGCACTGTCCTGAAATCACAGTGAGAACTACAATTACCACACAGCAGGCTGCATGCAATTAGCAAATGCTGGCTAACAATTGGTGCAGAGGCCATCACATGCGCATCTGCATATACCTACAAAAGCAGCCTGTACTCCCAGTCCACACATTCAATATGTTCACTGCAACAGCCGGAGGGAGAGACAGAGAGAGAGAGAGAGAAAATAAATAACAACAAAGAAATAAAAAAAAAAAAACGAATAAGAGACACAGACTGCCGAAACTACAACAATACAGAACAGCAGGCTACCAAGCAGCAAGCCATCAAAAAATAGCAGTGTCCAACAAAGGTAATGTAAACTAATAAAGTAATAGTCTGCATACTGTGAACCCTCCATATGTGTTAGCAGTCTGTATATATATATATATATATATATATATATATATATATATATATATATATATATGAAGATGTGCATAGGGCAGGGGACATACTGCAACTGTTAGTGAAGGCTGGACATACATATGTATGTGAAGGATGCTATGTGCACATATCAATGTAGGTTGTAGTGCAACGTACAATGTAGGTTGTACAGTAATGAATGTTTAGCAGTATGTTAGTATGTGTATTCGTATGTGTAAATAAAAAGGTATATATATATATATATATATATATATATATATATATATATATATATATATAATATGCATATATGTATACATAGATAGAGAGGGATGTAGAAATAGATAGACCCAGAATGATACCACAGTACAAGGACAAAATGATTGACCTCAACAATTGGCTAAGCTTCTGGTGTCATTCTAAGGGGATCCAGCATCTGTCTGCCTGGGACGACATGATCGACAGTCCATGATGCTTTGCCAGAGATCTGCACCTGTCACCCTCAGGATTCCAGATACTGGCTAAGACTCATGCCACCCCTATAGTGCCTTTGTCAGGCAAGGTTCAAATGACAAATTCACCACTGTAAACGGTGACATCTGTGACATCTGTACAGTGACAGAGACCTGGTTCAAAGCTCCAGAGAGCACACCTGCATTACCAGGCTTCAATTCATACCACACCTTTTGGCCACCTAACCCAGAAAGAAGCACTAAAGGCGGAGGCATGTCCATATTCATTAAGGATATCCACACCTCCAGGCTAGTTGCACAGCATAATGCAACTGAGGTATCCAATTACCATTAACTCTGGGCAAGACCGCAATCCAAATCGTAGCTTGCTACAGACCCCCCACCATGCCCCAGAATTCACACCCCTCATTTCATGATTCACTGGAAAGGATTGGGTACAACCCAACACCCTAATAATGGCCAATTTCACCTACCCCACCATTAACTGGAAACACTACTCCTGTACCAACTCTATTGCTCAACGTTGTCTAGAATTCATAAATACCAATGCCTTGGATCAACTTATTCACACCCCCACCAGGGGCAGCAATATCCCAGACTTGGTCATCACCAACATGGGAAACCAGTGTTCCTCACCAGAGGTCAATTCCTCATTGGTCAGATCCGACCACAAGGTAATCAGCCTAGACATCCACATCCCACCCCCAGCCCCAATTAGGGACACCATCGTAACAAACTTCTCAAAAGCCAATGTCACACTTCTTAAGACAGAAATGGCAAACTACATGATACCCATGCAGACGGACAATAGAGGTATGACTGCCGAACCCTACACAAATGCACTGTATAAGCACTTACACGAGTGCATGGATCATGCTATCCCTAATAGAACCAAGATGTTATCCCCCAGACAAAGGAAGCCAGTCTGGTGGTCCTCTGCCATAAACAAACTCTACATCAGAAGAAAGAAACTGTTGCATAAATAAGTAATTTCCATTACTGGAGGAACTCCCTGGTCAACCTCAGTAAGAAGCTGAGATCCCTCATAAAATCCACCAAAGCTAGTTACGAAAACAAAATTGCCACTGACTCTAAAGACAACCACAAAGCATTCTATAGCTATGTCAAGAATCTAAATGGGAACACTCAGATCTTCTCTGAGGTACAGCATAATGGCACTAAATATACAGAACCAACTGATAATGCCAACATCCTGGCAGATAGGTTCAGTTCTAACTTTACCCCCCTCTCACCCCCTACAGGGCCCATCTCTATACTGGAAGAATGCAAAGTCCCTATAATCACGGCTGCACAGGTAAAATACACACTCTCCAAAGCCAAGAACACAGCATCCATGGGACCTGACAATATCCCAGGTTGCGTTCTACATGAACCACTGAATGAACTGGCACCCTACCGCAGTACCATGTTCAATCATAGCCTCACCTCAGGCTTTGTAGCCACTGAATGGCGCACCACAACACATCCCACTCCACAAAGGGGGAGCCACGATGGACCACGGTAACCACCGCCCCATTAGCCTGACGAGCCTGGTCTGCAAGGCCATGGAATGTACCATCATGGAACTCATAAACAAAGACATTGGTAATCTCCAAACTCTGGACCCTACTCAGTTTGGATTTGTAAAAGGCAGATCATGTCTCCTAAACCTGATTGACTTTTTTGAAGCAGTCACCAAAGCTGTAGATGATGGTAAAATGGTTCACACAGCTTATGTAGACCTTGACGAGGCTTTCAACACCAACCCCCATTCTGGAATTATAGATAAGCACACTAAACTAGGTATAAATCCCTATGTCATACGATGGGTTGCCAACTGGCCCACGGACAGAACCCACACTGTGAAAGTAGCGTATTCCAAATCCGACATCAGACCAGTGATAAGAGGAGTACCACAGGGTTCAGTCCTGGGTCCTCCCCTGTTTGGTATCTACTTCTCTGAAGTGTAGGCCAACACAGAAGGTCTGTGGCTAACAAAGTTTGCAGATGACTGCAAACTAGGAGCCATAATCGCAACTCCTAACAATGTGGGCAAACTACAAAAGGCCCTCACTGAGACAGATACCTGGTGTCAAAGCCATGGCCTGAAGCTCAATGCCAAAATGTGTATTGTCATCCCCGTGGTATAAACTCTGTACCCATGAACTACCACACAGCTGGTAGTCTACTTAATGCCGAAAATGTGATAATAGACCTTGGGACACAGGTGCACAGTAGTCTCTCCTTTGATAATCACATCGCCACAGTGGTCGGGAAATCCTTCTACGTGGCTCATCTCATCACAAAAGGATTCCCATCCAGAAAATGAGGTCATTGTTCCCCTCAACTCATCACTTATTAGACCCATAATAGAGTACAATGCCCCTTTTGGTATGTACCTCACAGGACAACAACAACAACTGGAAAGACCACAGAAATACCTCACAAAGAGGATTACTGGCCTCAAACAGATGCCCTATGCAGACTGTCTCAAAAAACTACAGCTTGACTCCATGGCATATCGCTTACTCAGGGGTGATCTCTGCCTAACATACACAGCTATGTCAAACCTAGAGCTGATGGACATGCTCCACTTAAATAAATCCCAATCCCTCTGAGCTACATGCTCTAGGGACCTTAACCTTGTCACCACAATAAACAGAACATGCTGGAGGGATAGAGTCCTATCCCAGATACTTCCCATACTCTGGAACAGACTACCTATCTATGTCAAACAGAGCTCCTCATTAGCACTCTTCAAGAAAGATCTTGATGATTGGATGGGAAATGGGGAATTCACCCCGGGGATCACGTCTGTGGCTCTGCTCAACAGGGGCATAGGAAAATACCTTTCTTGGGTGGCGAAAGCCAGGGTACATTTATTGGCTAGGCTTGTATGGGCCCTAGGACCGATAGCCTAGTACCTACCTATGAACCTATGAACATATATAGATAGATGGATAGAATATGTATATGCACATATTATGTAATAGACACATACACATATATATATATATATATATATATATATATATATATATATATATAGATAGATACATACACATATACAGACAGATATGAATGTGTACAGATATGTATGTATATGAATATCTCTCTCGCTATCTTTCACCCCGTCTCTCTCTCTCTCTCTCTCTATATATATATATATATATATATATATATATATATATATATATATATATATATATACACTGAGAGAGGCACATGTATACAGATGTATTGCAACAGGTGCCTGGTGACAAAGGCATGTACTGAACACCAGTGCAGATACAGGAGTACCAAACCCCATTCCAAAACACTTACACCACTAACCACCACTTATATGGTTGCCTGCCTACTACTGGATGTGTCAGGAGGGAGCATGGGAAACAAGTATACAATAGCTTCCCCTGTGATATTCACAGTGGCACACCAGTCTTGTAATACCTGTACGTGGTACATGTCAGCCGAAATGGTGTGTCAGCTAGTGAAATGTAGGTCACTGTACCCCTCTACACCTCACAATGTCCTACATGGTATGTACCTCCCATGACAACTACAGAAAGGGAGAATGATACAGTCATACCTAACAAACAGTGATAATGCCCTCAAACACATTACCTATGCAGAGTGACTGATAAAACCACAGATAGAGTGCCTCTCAAACTACCAACACAGAGCATACCACTGCCGGATATGCATAGTTAAGTCACATCCATAACAGTTGTCCAACAACCATGGTAACACCTCTCAATATCCCCAGCATAAATGACCTATGGCTGTCGTCCTTGGCAACACAGTAAAGAGCACATGGTGGAGGTACAGGTTCCTACCCACAAATAGGCCATACTCTGGAGTAAACCACCCAGCATTATGAAGCAAGGCTCCCCATTAGTAGATGTCAGACATACCCCTGTTGAATGTTATGCAGATAGGTAGTATGCCATATGAGTCACCCTGTGTAACTGTTTGACAGGAGCAAGTACAACCACATTACATGTGTCCCAAGGGGCAGGGTAGCATAACAGTATGCTGCTGTAGGCCCAGGCCCAATAGCATACTACCTGCCTATGACACAATGCACACACACATGTACTCATTGCAATACCAACTATGTCAGGTGGAATGCGTATGCCATTGACTGTGTGCAAGGTCTGTAATGGTGTGATTGCTCAGCATGACTTTGTGTCTGTCATGATAGTGTGTGCCCTTGGTGTGAGGCTAGAGAAAGAAGTGTCAGGTATTGGGATACAAACATACTACATTGCCATATGTTGTGCTGTGGTTCCCTGTATGTGACTGTGGTGTAGGTATGGTTATGGCAACAAAGACTACAGTGCATTACCAGTGACATTTGTATTGTGCATGGCATGCATTGCATGGGTTGACAATGTTCCCCATACATTACCTTGATACAACCCCCCAGTGTGAGGCTGTGCATTGGACCTCAAACAGTGTGCCGACTGCTGGATTATACTTGTTTGTTGTATGGAGTGTGCCAGGCACTGTCACAGAGTTGTCGGCTGAGCACTGATATGTGGTCATTTACATGTGTATCCCACAATAGACAGACAGATGCTATATATGGCAGTTCAGTGATATCACTACTGTAGAATTTTATGTGTGCCATATCACTTGCTCACATATGTTTCTTTTCCTTCCAGGAAAATGGTGCACCAACGCAATCCCATGTACTCTGCTGCAGAGGAAGAGGAGATACACCAGAGCCTGGTGCAGGATTTTGCCACACTCTTTTCCCACACCAGCCAGAACCAACAGAAGAGGGCTGCACTGTGGCAAGACCTTGTCTGTTAGGTAAATGACATAGGCATGCACAACCAGACATATAAGCAGGTATGCCATCACTGCAGTGATTTAATTAGAAATGTCCGTCAGCGTGCGTCTGATATCCACAGGCAACAGCTTGCCACAGGTGGTGGGGCAGCTATACACCCCCCCATCAGACTGGAGGGGCTCCTCCTAAGTGTTGTGGCTCCAGCCCAACAACAACATCCACACACATGTGTAATGATGGAGGCTGGAGCCACCCAGCAGGAGGACTTGGAGTGTGCTGGTAACATGCCATATCTATAGTTAACTGTTCTCTACACTGGTAGTTTATGCATGTGTGAGGTGTATACTGTGTTTGTAGTGATTATCCTGGTAATTATTGTGCAAGAGTGATATTCTCAATAACGGCAGTAGACCTGTGAAAGCCAACTGTTGTACTACTGAACTGTATCATACTTACAGTATCAATGGCACAGTTGTGCCCACTGACAATGAATGTCTTATTTATGCAGGTCCCTCTGGTATA
Source organism: Protopterus annectens (assembly GCF_019279795.1). Classification (NCBI taxonomy): domain Eukaryota; kingdom Metazoa; phylum Chordata; order Ceratodontiformes; family Protopteridae; genus Protopterus; species Protopterus annectens. The sequence continues at coordinate 1,946,497,255 of NC_056729.1, read as the reverse complement.
ACAGCAAGGCAGCCAATCCATGCTGGTGAGTGTGTAATAACATTCCTTTCGTACTTATGATAGTAATAGTAATAATACCCTAAAATGGTATTGCTATGTGTGTGATTGCAGGTGTGTCTGTGTGTTTGTATCTCATGTACTGAGGAGTGTGCATGTGTGCATGTGTGCATGTGCCCATGTGTGCATGTGTGCATGTGTGCATGTGCCCATGTGCCCATGTGTGCATGTGCCTTTGTGCGCATGTGTGCATGTGCGCATGTGTGCATGTGTGCATGTGCCCATGTGTGCATGTGTATATGTGTGCATGTGCCCATGTGCCCATGTGTGCATGTGTGCATGTGTGCACGTGTGCATGTGCCCATGTGCTCATGTGTACATGTGTGCATGTGTGCATATGCCCATGTGTGCATGTGTGCATGTGCGCATGTGCGCATGTGTGCATGTGTGCATGTGCCCATGTGTGCATGTGTATATGTGTGCATGTGCCCATGTGCCCATGTGTGCATGTGTGCACGTGTGCATGTGCCCATGTGCTCATGTGTACATGTGTGCATGTGTGCATGTGCCCATGTGTGCATGTGTGCATGTGTGCATGTGTGGTAACATTGTGTGCACATTGTAAACTGTGTTTCCTGTCTTCTTCTCACAGGTTCTGGTGCTGCTCTGGTGGTGTGCAGCAGGGAACCTGAATCTGCTGCTGGAGATAGTGATAATGATGATACCTGTGTAATGGCACAGGGAGGTGTGCCAGGGTCCGTTGTTGGTCAGCCAATCGACAGTACACAGCTGTCAACCCCATCAATGTGCACAGTTATCCTGCCAAAACATCCATTGTCACCAATATCCCTAGGTGATGGACAGCATACAGTGGGCATTGACCAGGGTAATGTGGTATCAGTGGCACATGCATCCCCTCACAGCAGCCATGGCCAGAGTCCTGACATGGTGCCACACAGGCAGATGTCCAGGGGTTCTAGTGGGAGCATCCTTGGTCATACTGCCCCTGTCAGACGTGCCCACAGAGGTCTTTCAACCTCAGCTATGTTCCGGGCTGTAATGCAGGCACAGTCACGTATGGAACGGTACACCAGACAGGGTCTGAGGGAGCTGAGAGCACATGGCACTGCTATGAATGACACTATGCGTGACGTTGCGGCTACCATCCGTAATTTCACTGAGGTCATTGACAGACATTGGGGGGACACATTAGATCTGTTCCACAACTACATGTCCATGAGCCAGGGCAATGCAGGGCGGTTGAGGCATCGACGTGGATGAATGCCAGCAACAGCAGCAGCCGGCAGTTGTCGCAGATGACAACAAACCCACGGCCGCTCCCATAGTGCCAGTACTAGCCCCAGCAATGCTGGGTCTGTGCTGTCATCAGACCGCCCTAGGAGTCCATGTGCACGTGGCTCTGGAAAGTCCCAGCAGGGACATGTCTCCAGTCAACAACCACCTGCTTCTGATGACAGTACGCAGTCTGGCTTAGTACCTGATACTGTCCGTAGCACCCCTGACAGGCACAGGTACTGTCCGTGGCCAGAGACAGTGATCTGTACGACCTGGCAGGTACAGTCTGTGGCTGTCCACAAACACCCGTATATGGCAGCCATAAGGTGGAACTGTGTGCATGCATACACACATGCATAATGCTAACACCTAGGGCTAGCACATACACACACACACTGCATCAACATTGCCCCATCTTCTACGGTTGTCCCTCACTAACACACACACACATACATGTCAATTGGTTGTATCAGTGGCAGACTCAGGCATACCAAGTACACACTCTGTGCATATGATGAAACTGTGCTACCTCCTGCAATCTGTAACATCGATGCATTACCGGTTAACATGATGCTGATGCACAGGGTGACTACATAGATGTGTAGTAATATTATCATGTTGTCAACTGTACAGTGTAATGATATCATTGTGGGTATATCCCAGCATGCCTGATGCATTAACAGTATGATTGTCATTGTATTGTTTAGTACACCCCTATTAATTACCATAGTGTAATGTCTGCACAAATTTGCATTCTGCTGGTAAGGCTGTAAACAGAAGGCCACCTACATAGGTAGCACAGGGGATAAGTAAATGGAAGTTATGATACTCAATGGTGGACATGTAAACTGCAAGATGCATGCAGTACAACCTCTACTCTGCATGGAGAATGTTGATATCTGTGCAGTAATAGACAACAGGTTCAAGACTCCCAACAGCACCCTAGCACTACCAGGTTACATCTCATACCATGCTTGACAGCCCCAAAACACACAACTAACTATGACAGGAGGTGAGTCTCATTAAATGTCAGGGATACTGTGGTAGCAGGACAGGTAGCATACAGCCTACTGAGTTGGGGAATGCTGATTGAGGGCTCAGTGTCTGTCATTATAAACGTGTATTAGTTCTGGTTTAAGCAGTTGGGCTTCAGGCCAGTTATTTGACATTACAAAGGTTCCTGGTCTGCACTCTTGTGGGAGGAGAGGCTGGACTCTGCCCGTCTGAGCTGGGAATTTCTGGCTAAAGGCTTATAGTGCCTGCATATTTAAACTCTTTCTTACTGAAATTGGTACACCTTGTTTGCTGTAGCATAGACTAGATCCATGCCTGCTGATTGTAGCTTTGTTTGTATGCTTGTTTGCTTGTTATTTCCCTGAAACACTAATTCCACCTGAAATGCAGCTTTACAGCGCCTCTGTGGATCCCTAGTGACATGTGCATTGCTTACTGTACGTATGTCCTTGTTTCACTTAACAGACAGTTAGTGTTTGTCATTTATGCAATTAAGTTACCTGTAACACATTGCATTTCAGATACCTGGCACTTGCTCACTAAAGCATTTATATATGCCAGCACTAACAAATTAAAAGCACTACACCCTCACAAACACACCTTGCATACCTTGTTCCCCATTGGCCCATTTTGTTGTTAATTATAAAGAAATTCCCAATACTATCCTAGCATGTGCAAAGGTCAGTTGTCAATCTCCTCCAAGGTCCAGCTGGTGAATCTGGGAATCTAGAGGCAATGTTACAACTGCCTCATTTACACAGTCAACCCTCTCCTCCTCCCAACAAATTCCACCACATGTGAGAGATGCAACCATATATCCAAACTGCAGGCTAAGCTCTCTCAACTCAGTACTGGCAAAACCTGTCAGGAGGAGAAGGAAACCATGGTCACTACAATTCCAGTCTCACACAGACCTACCACAACAGCAATCCAAACAAATAAACACACACAACCATACTTGGAGTCTCTAAATAAAGGTCTGCCTATGCAGCAGACACCTCCAAAGCAGCCACACAAGCAACCACTACCCCAGAACAGAACACGTGCAACACACAGCTCACAAAGCCAGTGTGCCGAACAGTCACAGCATGTAAGGCTAAACAACAAACCTGCTACACTTGTGATGGGTGCCTCTATCGTCAGGAACACTGATGTCCCACTCACCAGGCTGAACAAGGAGAAGGTCACGGTGAGATGCCTGTCGGGCGCTATGATCTGCCACATAACACAAGCACACAGGTCACTCCAAGGCATGTAAAAATATGAGTCAATCAGTGTCCATGCCAGTGTGAATGACCTGAGACATACCTCCCTGGACTACATGATGAGAGACATAGAGGAGCTCTCAGCATGTGGCCCAGACTGGTATGACCCTGACCTTGAGTAGCATCTTACCCTCACCAAGAATGATGCCACAATATTTAGACAAGATGATCAATTCAGACAACTGGCTTATGTTTCAGTGTCATTCAAAGGGGATCCAATGCCTGTCAGCCTGGGATGACATGCTCAACAAGCCACACTGCTTTGCTAGGGACAGCTTGCACTTGTCACCCATGGGCTTTCAGATATTGGCAAAGGCTCTTGATACACCCATAGTGCCTTTTTTAGGCAAGGCTCAACAGACAAGACCACCTCCATAGGTATCACAAGGGATAGGAAACTAATAGTAATGCTACTCAACGCCAACAGTGTAAACCTCAAGATGCATGCACTGGAAACTGTCCTTAGCATGGAGAACATCAATATCTGTGCAGTAACAGAATCCTGGTTCAAGGCCCCCAAAAGCACCCCAACACTGGCAGGTTATACCTCATACCATGCTTGCCGTCCACATAACTTGCACCGAAACAGAACAGGAGGGAGAGTATCAATATTCATCAAAGATACACACACCTCCAGGTTGGTGGCACAGCACGAAGCATCAGAGACTATCCATGTGCAACTAACAGTGGGTAAGACTGCCTTCCAGTTCATAGCCTGGCACACACCACACTCCCAAACCCAGGTAACCCACTTGGCATACTTAAGAATACATGTATATCTGCAGGTGTCTCCAAACAACAATATATTGGGCAGCTTCATTTACCCACACATAGACTGTGAGCATTACTGTAGCTACAACACCCTAGGTGTAAAGTTCCTAGAATCCATACACTCAATTGCTATGGAACGACCTGTTACCACTGCCACAAGTGGGGAATACATGCTGCACCTGTTCATCACCAACATGTGGACTATATGCTCTAGACCAGAAGTGTATCCCTCGCTGGTAAGATGACACCATAGACTACTCTCACTGTATATTCACATACCAAATGCAGCCTCTGCACAGAAATCCACAGTCATAAAGTTGTGTAATGCAAATTACATGTATTCACATGAGGCAGGCTTCACACATGGGAACTATTTCAGGTCACAGGTACATATGTCTATGTGGCACACACATACCTCATGTGTGCATTGACATTACTGATATGATCTGTCATACAATATTAAGAGCAACACCCCACACACATGGACAAACTGTGTGACAAAAACACACATGGCATTTTTAAGATTCAAACCCCTACCTAACTATGTTATGACACTTGAGAGAGATGCATTAGCAAAGGACGCTATTCGCATTACTGGAAGGTTACCCTTCTCCTGCTGTACTTATAGGGTGCTGACATCATCAGTGTTTAGAATGAGGAATGTGCATCATGCAGTGTGTTCTTGTAGTTGACAAAGGGGACATTTTTTTCACACGGAATTGCACACACACTAACCTCCCTCACCCAAACACACACACTGAGCATTTACAGGATTCAACCCCCTACCTAACTATGTTATGACACTTGAGAGAGACGCATTAGCAGAGCATGCTACTCGCATTACTGGGAGGTTACCCTTCTCCTGCTGTACTTATAGGGTGCTGACATTATCAGTGTTTCAAATGAGGAATGTGCATCATGCAGTGTGTTCTTGTAGTTGGCAAAAGGCACACTTCTTTCACACACACTAACCCCCCCTCATCCACACACACACTGAACATTTGCAGGATTCAAACCCCTACCTAACTATGTTGTGACACTTGTGAGAGATGCATTAGCAGAGCACGCTATTCGAATTACTGAGAGGGCTCCCTTCTCCTGCTGTACTTATAGGGTGCTGAGATCATCAGTGTTTAGAAAGAGGAGTGTGCATCATGCAGTGTGTTCTTGTAGTTGGCAAAAGGGACATTTATTTCACACACACTAACCCCTCACCCAAACACACACACACACACACACACACACACACACACACACTGAGCATTTGCAGGATTCAAACATGGATGTGACATTGCAAATTCAACCCCTGGGATCTCCACTGTGTCCCTGCTTGATGGAGGCACAGCACACTAGCCTTACATGGTGCCTTCTGTGACCTACTTTACAGAGGCACAGTAGCCTACTGCACTGGGGAGGCAGATGCCAAGCACACTCTGGCTAAGCTTGTATTCCCTAGGGCAAACAGCCTAGTATTGACCTCTACACCCATATGTTTAATTTTCAGATGCACAATATTTGTTGTTGATAAACTGTTTGCATGTCTTTATTGCCATAGCTTTCCCCGTTTCTATGTACAACTTGTGTATCTGTGGAAGATGTTTGAATATGTGTGGGATCCACTATTTAACTTATGTCTCTGTAGTCATTTAACTGTGTACACTGGGCAGATTGCTGTATTGTGGTTGGTTCCTGGTTTAACACATACAAATACCAGATATGTGTGGCCAACTGCTAAACTGAGACATGGCCTAAGTGTGTGAGCATGCCCAGTTCAGGCATATTCCATGGCTTGTTGCCTGACATATGTCTCATTTATCAAAGTGTGCAAGCATGCCCAGTGTGTGCTTTCCATATGTTGAGATCTTCAGTCCACCACATTTGTGGGTGTGTGTGAACTTCAACAATATTTCACATTTATAGTTGTGTGTTGGGAGTCATGTTGTGTACATACTGCAAAACTGCTTTGTGTCTGAACCCAACAGGGATTATACTGTGCCTGCAGGGTTTCCATGGGATAGTTTGCATACAGTTGTCAACATCCTTTCATACTGACCATACACTGTAATATTGTATAGTGTACTGGTTCAGTACTTTCACTGTGGTGGACAGTATCCTGGGTTTCAGTCCTATCACTGCTTTAAATATTCATAGTGAGCACACCAGACTGGTTAAAGGCCAGTTGTGCACATATGACCATGCTGCATTTTGTTCGGATATGGACTACTTACACCAGGCTTGTCTAACATTGGCAGTGTATTCCACAACTTGGGTGGACATTGACAAACACTAGGGATGTGCCCTAGGCCATTTCTACTGCTAGTCAGAGAGTGTGTTTGTCCTTCAACACACATTGTAACTAGAATTTGACATGACATATTTCAAGGTTAGTATACTGTGCCTCTGTCTACCCGTGACATAACAGTGATACCCAGGGTAAACCTACCATCTCCCATCCACTCATCATAATTCCTGTTGAGGAGAGTCAATGAGGGACTCTCTGGCTAACCTGTACTGGGAGTTTACTCAAGAGTGGAGTGAGCTTCTGGGTTATGGATCAATCACTATAGCATGTCCTATGTATGTCAGTGCTGGGGTTCAGGGTTCAGGTATCTCATGTGCATAGCTCACTGGCATTCAGATTGTACAGGGTGCAGCATGTTCATTGATTCCAGCTTGGACATGGCTTTATACATCCGGCACAGATTGCCTCTGGGCAGGCAGTATGGCACTGTGTGGAGCTGCGGTTTGTTTAATCAGGCAACGCATGGCATCTGTTTGAGCTCTTTGATCCTCCTGGTGGGGTACTTTTGGGGTCTTTCCAGTTGCTGGAGGTGTCTGCTGAGGTACATCCCACAAGGGCCATTGTACTCAATTGTGAGGCTGATGAAGGATGACTGAGGAGGCACGATGACCTCCCCTGATCTAGATCTGACTACCTTCATGATTAGGTGGGTATATGGTATGTTTCTGTAACCACTACAGCCACATGGTTGTCAAATGCAAGATATCTATCAAATTGCATCCCCAGGTCTCTTATTACTTCTAAAGTACTTAATGGGTTAACACCTATGTGGTAATTGGTGGGCACTTACTGTTTATCCACAGGGGATGACTATACACTTTTCTGCAATTAGCTTGATGACATGGCTCTGGCACCAGTTGTCTGTTTCTATGTGGCCCTTTTGTAGGATGCTTGTGTCAGCTGGAAGGTCAGATAAGGTGCCCAGTTTGTAGTCCTCTGCAAACTTGTTCAGACACAGTCCTTCCATGTTGGCCTGTACCTATGGGAAATATATACCATACAAGGGAGGTCCCAGGACTGAGCATTGTAGGATGCCAGTTGTAGCTGGTTTGTAGTCTGACATGGCTGCAGCATGTCTGACCATGTCAGTTCTGTCCTTGGGCTGGTTTGCAACCCATCTACTGACATAGGGGTTTATATTTCAGCTGGTGAGCTTATCTATAATGAACACGTGGGGTATTGTACGGAAGGTTTTTGCAAGGTCCAGATAGGCTGTGTGGACCACATTCCCCTCATCAATGGCCTTGATGACTGTTTCAAATAAGTCAGACATGTTTAAGGGGCAGGATCTGCCCTTAAGAAAGCCATGCTGGGTAGGGTCCAGTGTCTGTAGGTCCCCAATATCTTTATTTCTGAGGTCCATGATGATCCTTTCCATAGCTTTGCAGATCAAGCTTGTCAGGATTCTGGGGTGATAGTTTGCAGTATCCATTCAGGCACCACCTTTGTGGAGAGGGACTACTGTTGCTGTACACTGCTCTTTGGGTACATATTCTGTGGTAAGGCTGAAATTGAGCAATAGTGTTATTTGGCATTCCATTCTTCTTGGAGTTCATGTTGGACACAGCCCAGGACACCATCTCTTACCATTGATGCTGTGTGTTTTGCTTTGAAGATGCTGCCTGTTACCTCAGCATCTGCAATGTCAGAGGGCCAGCACCCTGCTGGATAGATATTTGTCATTTTTTTGGGGTGGGGGTTGCACTGAACCTGTCAGGTTGGATGTTGGCAATGTGTGTGGGTTTGGTGTATTGTTTGTAATATTTGGTAATTCAGAGCATATCTGTGAATTCCCAACAAGGTTCCTACCATCAGTTAAGACAGCCTTGTGATTATCCTTAGTGTCCTGTATAATTTGTATCTCCATAGGTTCATAGGTTCATACTGGGCTATCTGCCCTAGGGCATTTATCAGCCTAGCCAGAGTGTGTGTGGCTTTCGCCACCCCTTGCTATGTGAATATTATGCCCATTTAGGGTTTAATTTACTGTGCCTCTGTCTAGATGTGACACACTGAAGACCCCCAGTGTAAATCTACGATCTCCCATCCACTTGGCAAGATTCCTGTTGAAGAGAGTCAGTGAGGGGCTCTGCCTAACATGGAGTGGGATTCTGTTCCAGAGTGTAGGGAGCCTCTGGGTTAGGAATCTGTCCCTCCAGCACATCCGATTTATTTATGTGTTGAGGTTGACATCTGTCACTCTTGCGGCTCTGATGGCTTTGAATTTTCTGAGGTGGAGCATGTCCATCAATTCTGTATTGGACATGACCTTGTATATCGGGCATACATCGCCTCTGAGTATGCAGTATGTGACTGCATACAGCTGGGGTGTTGTCATCCAGGCAGCATATGACAAATGTTTGACACCCTTTATCCTCTTGGTGAGGTACTTTTGAGGTCTTTCTAACTGCTGCAGGTGTCGGGTATGGTACATCCCAAATGGGGCATTGTACTCACTTATGGGCCTGATAAGAGAAGAGTATAGGGGCACAATGACCTCTCTTGATGTAGATGTGAATCCTTTCATGATACGGTGGCCAATATAGGTGGTCTTCCTAGCCACGTTGGCAAAGTGAGTGTCACATGTGGGGTTACTGTCCACTTGTGTCCCTAGGCCCTGATTACTTCTTCCATACGTAATGGATTACCACCTATGTGGTGATTTGTGAGTACTTTGTTTGGTATTTGGGGAGACATTCATACTCTCCAGTGTCTTCAGGAAGGCTGAGTGGTGTTCCTGGGTCTGAGAGGGTGGTCTGTAGCATGCTACAAACTGTACAGCGGTTTTCCCTACAGTTAGTTGCACATGGATGGTCTCTGATGCTTCGTGCATTGTCAGTAACCTGGACATGTGGGTATCTTTGCTGAATATAGATACTCCCCCGCCTTTTGTGGTTTGGTCCAGGTTTTGGGGCCAAAAAGCATGATTTGAGGTATAACCTGGTAGTGCTGGGGTGCTCTCAGGAGCCTTGATGCAGGTTTCCATCACTGCACAGACATCAATGTTCTCCATACTGGGGAGGGCCTCAAGAGCATGCATCTTGAGGTTTAGACTTCTGGCATTGAGCAGCATTACCCTTATGTTTTTTCCAATTATGTTTTTAGGGAGGTGGGTTTGTCTTTTCAGCCTTGCCTACAAAAGGCACTATGGAGGTGGCAAGAGCCTTAGCCAATATCCAGATGCCCAGGGGTGACAGGTGCAAGCCATCCCTGGCAAAGCAGCGTGGCTTGTCAAACATGACATCCCAAGCAGACACACATTGTATCCCCTTGGAATGACACCAGTAATTGAGCCAATTGTTAAAGCTGATCATTCAGTGTTTGTACTGTGGCATCATTCTTGGTGGGGGTAGGATGCTGCTCAGGGTCAGAGTCATACCGGCCTGGCCTACATAATCAGAGAGCTCCTCTATGTCTCTTTACATGTAGTCCAGGAAGGTACGTCTCAGGTCATTGACACCAGCATGGACAATGACTGAGTCATATTTGTACTTGCTTTGGAGTGACCTGCATGATTGTGTTATGTGGCGGATTGTAGCAGCCTACAGGCAGCTTACTGTACCCTTTTCCTTGTTCAGTCACGTGAGCGGGACATCAGTGTGTCTGAGTCACCTATTACAAGTGTATCAGGCATGTTGTTTGTCCTTACGGGCTGTGACTGTTTGGCACACTGACTTTGTGTACTATGTGTTGCATGTGCTATGTTTGGGGGTAGTGGTTGCTTGGGTGTCTGCTTTGGAGGCCTCTGTTGATTTGGTGGTTTTTAATTAGAGCCTCCAGGAATGTTTTTGTGTGTTTATGTATTTGGTTTGCAGTTGTGATAGGTCTATGTGAGTGGGTTTGTGGTGTGTGTGGTTACCTTCTCCTCCTGACAAGTTTAGACAGTACTGATTTGAGAGAGCTCAGCCTCCAGTTTGGAGACGTGCTTGCATCTCTCACATATATTTGTATTTCTTGGGGGGTGGATGGGGTTGTCTGTGTACATGGGGCAGGTGTAACATTGCCCAAGATTCACAGATTCAACTTGTTGTAGCTGGCCTTAGTGGATTTTATGACTGGCCATATTTTATTGCCATAATACTGATCAGAGATTACTTCCCTTTTTGGGTTTGCTCTATCATGTGGTGACTTCCTCATTCTCTTGCATGGTTTGGTAATGGCTGTGGTCCACCATGCCAGATGCCTGTGTGTATGGTATTGAGCCTTGGTTTTATTTGGGATTGCATAATCCATGCATTCCTGACTGTGTTCATAGAATGCATTTATAAAGGGTTCTGAGGTGTGGCCCATATTTCCCACAGGCACAGGGCCTTTAATGGATTCCACATCAGTTTGGAGGAGTGCAACATTGCCTTTACACATGTTTTTCACTGTGGATTTCTGGCCAGGGACTGTGGTCCGGATGTGAATATCCAGTGTGATTTCTCTATGGTCTGATCTTACCAGTGAGGAATACACTTCTCATCTAGCCATAGAGTACCCATGTTGCTGAATATCACATCCAGTATGCTTACCCCTCTTGTGGGAGTGGTACATTCTTCCTGAGCATTTTGGTTTATGGATTCTAGGAACCTTTGGCCTAGGGTGCTGGTGCTGGGATAATGCTCCCAGTCTATGTTTGAGTATTTTCAGTCACCCAGTATAATGTTGTTTGGAGAGCTTGATATTTCCATGTGTTCCAACGTAGGCCAAGTGCAGTTCCTGGCATTAGGAGGGTAGTCTGTAACAGGCTACAAACTGGCAGGCAGTCTTAGCCACTGTTACTTGAGCATGGATAATCCATGCTGCTTCTTGTTGTGGTACCAACATGGGGGTGTGGTTATTATTGACAATTATTGCTACTCACCCTCCTTTTGTAGTTTGTTCCATGTTTTGGGGCTGTAAAGCACAGTATGAGGTGTAAACTGGTAGTGTTAGGGTGCTCTTGTGAGCCTTAACCTAGTTTTCTGTTACAGGACAGATATCAACATTCTCCATGCTGAGGGGAGTTTAGACTGCATGCATCTTTCAGTTTGGACATCTGGCGTTGGGTAGCATTACATCTAGGTTCTTATCCCTTGTGATACCTATGGAGGTGGGTTTGTGTTTTGAGCCTTACCTATTCAAGGCACAGTGGGTGTGGCAACAGCCTTTGCCAGTATCCTACAGGCCAGGACTGATAGGTGCACGCCATCCCTAGCAGGTGGAGCATCGTGTCTTGCTCAGCATGTCATCCCAGGCTGGCACGCATTGGATCCCCTTTGACTAATGGCAATACTTAAGCCAATTATTGTAATTGATCATCTCATCTTCATATTCTGGCATCATGCTTGGTGAGGGTAGGATGTTAGTCAGGGTCATCATGTTTGCATATACTACATGGTATTACATTGCTTAACACAGGGCAATCATGCCTCAGGTGGTGCTGCAGGGTTGTCTATGTTGGATGCACATACTACACTCCCTGTACATGTTTGATAGCAGGTTGTGTCAACTTAGGCATCCCTTTTACTATATGTGTGAGTCAGAGAGAGGTATCATTTCCTGGGTTCCTACTGAGCCAGTGTATGTGCTATGCATTGCCGCTTTGCCAAGGCCAAGGCATACTGGGCACACCTCCTTCTGCCTACTGGGGCAGGCTCAGGTTGTTCCTCCTCCGAGTCACGCTCTGCCTGTGATTGGCTTGGCAATGGTGGGGGGCTGTTTGGCCCAGCCCTGTGCTGGTCCTGCTGCAGTTGTTTCCACAGAATCATATTATGTAGCATAGCACATACCATGATGATTTGGGTACATGTAGTTGGTGAGTACTGCAAGGCTCCACCAGATGTGTCCAGGCACCAAAACCGTGACTTGAGCAGCCCAAACACACGCTCAATTACATTTCGTGTTTGTGCGTGTGCCTCATTATGGCATTCTTGTTCAGGTGTGTGTGCGTTTCTGATGGGTGTCAGCCATGGCTCCAGTGCATAGCCAGCATCCCCCACTAAGTGACCATGTGGGATGTCCCCATTGGCAAATGTCTGGTACAGCTGCATCATATGCCAGATATGGAAATCATGGTAGCTTCCAGGGCAGTCAGCACACACATTCATTATTATGCCTTGGGCATCACACATGACCTGGCAGTTGATGGAGGGGAAGCCCTTGTGATTAATGTAGGCCCTACCCTGCTCACCGGCTGGTGCTTTGATGCGTATATGCGTGCAGTCTATTGCACCCACTACCTCAGGGTATTCTGCTATTTGCTGGAAGAGACGCATATTGCTGGCCAATACCTCACGGGAATTGGGGAAATATACATGATCACCGACATGTGCTGACATGGCATCCAGGAACTGGTGCAGTACCCTGGATGCTGATGCCTGTGATATCCCCATCATATCATCAGTTGGTCTCTGGAGGGTACCTGTTGCTAGTATTCTTAGGCCAACACATACCTTGGTTTCCACTGGGATGGGTTCCCCTCTGTTAGTTCTGTGTGTGAGGTGTGGCCTGCACAGCTCAACTATTTGCTGCAGGTGGTCTCTGTCCACTCTATAGCGCTCCACTATCTCCAGCTCATGTAACCCCTGGTAGGTGACCCTGGGCCTGTACGCTCTTCTTCGTCTCCTTACTGTGGGTTGTCTGGCAGCATTTGCATAGTTGCCACCCTCAGCAAGTTGCATATGTCTCCTTATAACAGCTATGGCAGCCCCTAGCATTTTTGGTCTGAGTGAAGCTTTTTCAGTTTTCACTTCTAGTAGCTTACTCCTCTGTTGCAGTGTCTCTTGAGAGAAACATTCTGCACTGTTGTTTGCAGAGTTTTAAGTGCTGGGCTGGGCTACTGTTCTGCCTGTCTAATTGCCTGCTTCTGATTGTTTTCACCTGTTAGCTCTGCCAGTAATTTCTGCTAGCTTCCTACTATTTCCCATGCTTCCCTTTTCCCTTCTGTTTCCTCAGGGGGGAGCAACGCGCATACCAGCAAAAACACGCTCACAGTGGCTAACACGCATGCACACATGCTTAGACGGACTAGAATCTGCATATTCAGGTTAAAATGCATGCACACCAGTGCAAACAAGCTTACAGGTGTTTAAACAGGCTCCTACATGCGTATTCTGCCTTAAACGCATGCACTCACATTTACACGGGTGCACTCTATCTTACTCGTGCCTACCAGCGCGCACACGTGCGCATGCACGCCCTGCAAGAAACTTTGGTGTTATCCATCATGTACACCTTCCATTTCTTGGCTTTCCCATGTCTACTTGTTGACACTCCTCTTTCCATGATGCGTGACTGACAGCTTTCACATGACACTGTGCTCCAATGAGCTGCATTCCTTTCATACATTCCCCCCTGTGATGTCACCAATCTCCTACTCTGTTACACACCCTTATCCTACTCCTACACTGCATGGATTATGCTCATTTTCTATGTAACAGTGCGATTCACTATCCTACCACTCATTTACATAGGATTGCCTACTAATGCTTAGTTACATGTCTTACACTCCGCTTCCCCCCCTTAGCAACCCCTACTCGGTGGCCATGTTGTTTTACCCTGCTATTCCCTTCCATTGTATACTCATGCTTTGCATAAACCCACATTTGTGGGTTTAATATTTTTATTTTTTAGTTTTTTATAGCGCAGCCAGTTTGCGCGGTGCTGCACTACGTTTAAACATCGGCGATCGCCCAATATTTTTATTTCATGTTTGCATCAGGGTACATTGCCAGTGGCCACATATTTGGCCATTGGCATGCTGCCTGCGACATTTGCAACCTTTATTTGGAGCTGACAAAGCTCCATTCTGTTATTTGCAGAATGGTACTCAGTTATCAACTGAGTACATTTCTACAGATAACACGGCTCTTACATGGACAGGTTTCTGCTTCCTGGATCACAAAATTACCTCATTTGCATGCCTTTCAGTTGCCAGTGAGGTAATTAGCATATCCACGCCCTGCCCGTGTAAGAGCCGTTTTAGGTGTGCTCTTACATGCACATTCAGGCTGTTCCTGGATTGCGATGGCTGCATGGAGTCTTACACTACTCTTAGACTCCATGCAAGCCATCGTGAATACTGCCCAAAATGTGCCATGGCAAATTGTTTTTATCTATTTGAAAATTTTTTGGTAAATCAAATTGATTGATATTACAGTTAGTAATTATTTCAAATTTGCAGAATAATTTGGACTTATCCAATCTGAGATTGTTTTAGATATTGATGCTTTTATATACGTTTCTGTATCAGGAAAGTTTAATCTTCCCTGTTTCCATGGTCTGATATGATGTATTAAAGCTATTCTGTTTCTTTTGGGAAACCATAACAATTTTATTAGGCATGAGTTTATTTCTTTGAATATATTCCTTTCTGGTAATAGTTGTATTGCCAAAGCTATATACAGAATCTTGGGTAGTAAAACCATTTTTATTAACTGTAGTATATCTTCAAATGTTAATATTATTTTGTTCCACTTTTCCACAGAGATTTTAATTGTATTAATGATATTATAGTAGTTTTTTGAGACTAACTCATTATTATCCTGGCATAACTCAATTTCTAGATATTTTAAGGTAGATCCTTGTTTTCGTATATTGTGATTCCACTTCATCTGCAATTCTTTTTTTTATTTAAAAATAAAAATTTTGATTTTTATTTATTGAAATGGAGTCCTGAAGTCCTATAAAATGTGTCAATTAAAATATCTAATTCTTCTAATGTCTCTTTTGCATTGGATAATGCTACTAATATATCATCAGCAAAGGACATTACTTTAGAACTGTATTGTTCATAAACATCTACTCCTTTTTGATTTTTGTATTGTTACATATTGAATCTGCCAATATTTCAATAGCCAAAGCAAATAGAATTGGTGACATGGGACATCCTTGTTTAGTACCTCTGTTATATGTATAGATTCAGAGGTGAAAGACCTAGCTTAACATATGCTAAATTATTTGTATATATATTCTTTAGTAGATGAACAAAGGAAGGAGGAAATCCAAATAACACCAGAATTTTGAATAAATAGTCCCAATTCAGGGACCATTGTGGGACTCATTAAAAGCTCAAAGGCTTTCTTTATGTCTAAGCCAATTATGAGTGTTTCTCTTCTTTATTAACATAATCTATAAGATAAATTATCCTTTTAATATCATGTGTGTGTGTCTGATATATAAATCCAGTTTGATCATTGTTTATTGTTTCAGATAGTGGTATTTTCATTCTGTTAGTTAATATTGTCATAAATATCTTATAGTTATTATTTCATAATGATATAGGTCTATATGAGGTACAGAGGTTTGGGGATTTGTTTTCCTTTAGGATTGGTGTGATTAAGGAATATATCCAAGGGGGTGGTATTAAACCTTGTGACTGTATTTCTAATAGAGTTTTATGGAAGAGGGAGAGTATCTTTGAAGGAAAATGTGTATATATTTCCATAATTATGCCATCTGTACCTGGAGCTTTATTATTTTTGCCCTCTTTTATTGTATCTTT
Source organism: Protopterus annectens (assembly GCF_019279795.1). Lineage (NCBI taxonomy): Eukaryota > Metazoa > Chordata > Ceratodontiformes > Protopteridae > Protopterus > Protopterus annectens. The sequence continues at coordinate 1,946,481,144 of NC_056729.1, read as the reverse complement.
AATTTCTTTGTAGGATATGGGTGCTTGCAGATCTAGTTTTAATTTTCTGGTATTTTTTTATATTAAAACATTTTTCATCTAGATTTAATTGATCAATATGTATATTTTCTTTTTGGAAATGTTCCATATAGTGATTTCTATAGGGATCAAGAATGTTACCTATATCCGAGACATTTTTCCATTTCTTTTCATGGAAGATACTTTTAATGTTATTAGGTTTTAATTGTATTTTGATTCTTATGGATAAATTATGTAGATATTTGAGAGAAGTGTCCAATGTATTATTATTTTTTAAAGCTAAATTAGTTTTATGTGTTAGTGTTAGAATTTCATTGTATTTGTTGTTTCATGCTTCTACTTTCTTTTTCCTCTCCAAATGATTTTGATTTTTTTCAGATTTTAATGGCAAAAATTTGGATTATAGATCTAATAATTCAAAATCTCATTCTCTGATTTTTCTATACCAAGTTAGGGACCATATATGTAAACTTTTAATGAGTCTCATATCATTATTTTATTTATCTCTGTGGTGTAATTAATATCTAAGAAGAATTGTAATTCAGATAATAACAAGGGTTTGAACTCTTTAAGTTTAGTTATATATCCTGGAATTCTGGAGTTAAAGATTAATGGTTTGTACCCATTTTGAAGTTTTAGTATCAATGAATTGTTGTCTGAAAAGGGGCAGGGAGTGATTGAGAAATTAATGATTTTAGAGTTTAAGTCACGGGCAGCAAATATTTTATCTGTTCTAGTTTGGGTGCCAAATCTGTGATCTTGATGGGAAAACAACAAAGATTTATCTTCTTTAAATTTGAACGTATCTACAAGATGAAATGATTCTACCCACTTGTTTAAAGCTTGATACAGCAGATGTATGCAGCGGTATTTTATTTGTAGTTTCAGGAATATTAAATATGCAGTTAAAATCTCCTCCTAATATTCAGTTGGCTTATTAATTATTGCAAATGAAATCCAAGTATTTTTCCTGATCCAATGCCTGGCAATCAGTATAGATTGGCTAGGGTCCATATTCTGTTATTATGTTTAATTACTGCTAATGCCATAAGACCTTCTTTATCTTCATACTTATAAATGATTTCTGGGTTAATTACATTTGTTTTACATAAAATTGTTACCCCTTTTATCTTTGTCTTATACGTGGATTGTGCCAATATCATATATTCCTTAGGATTCCATTTGCAATTGTCATTTGTATTGAAATTAGTTTCTTGAAGGAAGACACTTTGTGCTTTGTTCAGTTTTAAATATTTCTGTATATTTGATCTCTTTCTAGGATTGTTTAAGCCATTGGTATTTAAAGATAATAACTTTAAATCAATCTTAGGTTAGTTAGACTATGCATTTTATGTTTTATTGTGACTATTAAACATTTTCCTCTGATAACTATAAAGAATATGAGATTTTAAATTAAATTATCAGTTTTATACTTTGAGTGTTTGCCAGTTAAATAATGTTTTGGTCAGGCATATTAAAATGTTTTTTGTGCAATAAATTTAAATTAATTAATGTTAGCAAAACTAAGATCCACACTAGCCATGGAATGAAAATATTTCCTTTTCTGATGGATAAACATAAGTCCATCAGATTATCACTCATACCTTGACAATCGAGAACATCTTAGCCCCATAAATTGAATCATCATATGGAGAATATTTGTAATAGGAATAAGCAATATTTATATTATTTTGAAAAACTATAGTACTATTGTAGATTAGACAGAATTATAATATAATATAAATGTCCACTTATTGTATAAGCGATTAATATTTACATGAAAGATAGATGACAAGCAACTCAATCATAGTAAAGTAGGATGTATCATATATAAAACCTCAGTAAAAGATTATAGCGCACGGTTATTTAACATATTCACCCTTACTGATGAAGTCTTTCAAAACTTATTACTTAATATAAAAAAATGGTAATAATATTTATACCTAATGTTTATAATAGAATACATTTTACTGGATGTATCAGAAGTTATATTTCATTTTTTTCCAGCATTTAAGTAATCACTTTGTTTGTTGCTAACTTACTTAAAGCATCAAGTTTGTTTTATGTAAACATTTATGAAAGTTAGTGCATTTTAATTATCAGTGCACCCCTCTTCCCCCCATTTCCTACACATAACGATTTTCATATCTGTCATTTCTTATTGTAAAATGAGTGAAATTATAGGTTAAAACAACAAATTCCCTTATTGTGATTAATGATTACAAGTTCCCTTTCCATATTCATAAATTACCATTTTATGGCATATACTGAAAGTTTTTAAATTTAAATAGAAACATTCTATTTTGTATAATCAGCAAAGGTAAAACTGAGTGGTTATTGTCAATTTAATACTATTTGTTTAGGATATGATTGTTACATTCTGTGACATTCCTAGTTCAGGCTTCTATTGTTTCTCTTGAACAACTTTGTCAGTTTGATGTCATGTATAAAACATTAGTTACCTTAGTAACAGCTTAAGTACTATGTATCGTCAAGATGTGTTACAAAACCACAATTCAAGTTAAAGCAATTATATGACTTGTTATGCACATTTACTTATATGAGAAAATCATCATGCTTCCACTTGATGTTCAACATAGTGTAAGTCATTTATGACAAGTTAAAACAGTAGTGCTATTATACTCAAACCCATGTTATTAAACTGAGTATCTATTGTCAATTTAATACTATTTGTTCATAATATGATTGTTACATTTTGTGACATTTCAAGTTCAGGCTTCTATTGTTTCTCTTGAACAACTTTGTCAGTTTGATGTCATGTATAAAACATTAGTTACATTGGTTACCACTTAAGTATTATATATGGTCAATATGGGTTACAAAAACTACAATTCAAGTTAAAGCAATTGTATGACTTGTTATGCATATTTACTTATATAAGAAAATCATCACGCTTCCCCTTGATGTTTAATGTAGTGTATGTCATTTATGACAAGTTAAGACTGTAGTGTTATACACAAGCCCATAGGTTCATAGGTTGGTACTGGGCTATCTGCCTGAAGGCATATATTAGCCCAGCCATGTTGTGCGGTATTCACCGCCCCTTTAGTAGTTCCCAAGACCCTTGTACTAGCAGCTAGTATCCTTGGCCCCTATCTAGTAGTGCTGTTGGTATGATCCCCAGTGTGAACTTTCTGTTACCCATCCACTCATCAAGGTTCCTCTTGAAGAGTGATAGTGAGGGGCTCTGTCTTATGTAGATCGGGACCCTGTTCCATAGCAAGGGAAGTCTCTGCAAAGGGAATCTATCCCTCAAGCATGTTCTATTCATTGTTGTGTTGAGGTTTATATCCCTAGAGCATGTAGCTCGAGTAGATTTGGTTTTGCTAAGATGGAGCATGTTCCACAATTCTGGGTTGGACATGGCTCTGTATGTTAGACAGAGATCGCCTCTGAGAAAGCAATATGCATCAGAGAACAGTCTTAGCTTTTTCAATCGTGCTGCATAGGGCAACTGTTTTAGGCCAGTAATCCTCTTAGTTAGGTACCTTTGTGGTCTCTCCAGCTGCTGGAGATGTCTAGCCAGGTACATTCCAATTGGTGCATTGTACTCAATAATGGGTCTGATGAGGAAAGAGTAGAGGGGCACCATTACATCCTTAGATCTTGATATGAACCCTTTCGTGATTAGATGGGTCACATAGAAGGATTTTCTAACCACTTTGGCAACATGGTTATCAAAGGAAAGCTGACTATCTACTTGGGTCCCTAGATCCCTTATTTCTTCTTCAGATTTCGGGGGATTACCTCCTATGTTGTAGTTTGCGGTTACTCTGTTTTGTCCGAAGGGGATTACTATGCATTTTTTTTGCATTTAGCTTGAGACCATGGCTTTGACACCATGCATCAGTCTTATTTAGGCCCTTCTGGAGGATCTCCATGTCAGCCAGAGACTCTATTATAGCACCCGGTTTGCAGTCATCTGCAAACTTAGTCAGCCACAGCCCTTCCCTGCTTGCCTGTACTTCTGAGAAGTATATACCAAACAGGAGGGGCCCCATGACAGAGCCCTGAGGCACACCACTCATTACTGGTCTGGATTCGGACATAGATCCCGCTACTCTTACTTTATGAGATCTGTCTGAGAGCCAGTTTGTGATCCATCTTGTGACATAAGGGTTTATGCCCAGGCTGGTGAGCTTATCAATAATACCTGAATGGGGAATGGTGTCAGATGCTTTAGCAAGGTCAAGGTAAGCCGTGTGTCCCTCTTTCCCTTATCTATAGCCTGAGTAGCTGTCTCAAAGAAATCCACCAGGTTCAGGATGCATGATCTGCCCTTGACGAAGCCGAACTGTGTGGGGTCCAGCGACTGGAGGTTCCCAAATCTCTCCATTTATGAGTTCCATAATGATTTGCTCCATAGCCTTACAGATCAGACTGGTCAGGCTTATTGGTCGGTAGTTCCCAGGGTCAGTTGTGGCCCCACCCTTGTGTAGCGGGACCACTATTGCCATGTGCCATTCTATGGGCACATATCCTGTGGAGAGGCTGAGACTGAACAGAGTATTAAGATGCGGGGTTAATTCCTTTTGGAGCTCGCGTATGACACAGTGTGGGACACTATCTGGTCCCATGGAGGCAGTGCTTTTAGCTTTAGTTAGAGCCTTGTTAACCAATGTATAAGTAATAATTGGACTTACACAATCCCCTAGAATGGTAATAGGCCCTGTAGGTGGTGGTGGTGGGGGGGAATTTGCACTGAACCTGTCAGTCAAGATGTTGGCAATGTCAGAAGGGTCAGTGTATTTTGTTCTATTTTGTACTAGCTCAGAACAGACCTGAGTGTTGCCATTTAGGTTTTTGACGTAGCCATAGAAGGCCTTATGGTTATAATTGGCATCCTTGGCAACTTTCTTTTCAAAATTAGCTTTAGTTGACTTGATGAGGGCCCACAATTTCTTAATAATGCTGATCAAGGATGATTTTTCTACTTGAGATTTGGCCTTTTTTGTATAAGTCTCCTCCTTTTATTGTAAAGTTTGCTTATGGCCGGGGTTCACCAGACTTGTTTCTTCTTGCTCGAGGAAGGAATCTTGGTTTTATTTGGGATAGCACGGTCCATGCAATCCTGAAGATTCATATAGAGTGCCTTGGTGTAGGATTCTGCATCCTGGATATCATTATCCTTCTGCAAGGGAATAGTGAAGCTTTCCATGTCAGATGCAAGTAGTTTGAAGTTTGCTTTGGAAAGGTTTTTGACTATGGTTTCTTTGATTGGGGGAGGTGGAGGAGTGAGGATGTCCAGGGTTATCAGTTTGTGGTCGGATCTGGTCAAGGAGGGGGCGATAACGGGTGTGGTACAATGGGCGCCCATATTTGTGCTGATTAAATCCAATATGTTGTCCCCTCTAGTGGGGGAACATACTAGTTGTTCAATGTTATTAAATCCTATCTTTAATATCTAAATTCAGCTTATATGACGATTATATATTTTATGTCTAGATTTACTAAAATCATACATTACATAACTATTGTATGTGTGTGTTTTTTTTTGGCTGTTGCTTAGTTATTTGAGAGACCACAAGCTGCAATGTTTATTCTTATTATTAGCTCCTTCCAAGCATGTTTATACAGTTCATAGACTTTAAATTATGAGACCCTTCTAGTTTCTTATTTGTTATAAGTATATTTCACATATTTCCATCCTTACATACACACATATCAGTACTTCAAGCACGGGCAACAATGCCCATCCAGTTTTGCCAGAATACCATTCACTAGTTCATGTGGTGTATTTCCAGGCTTTTTTTTAAATATGTAAACCAATATTTGTCCTGTTCCATTTTACCAGCATGTTCCATGCAATGGCTACTCTGCCAGTGAACCACTCAACACACCTTCCATTCCCACAGATATTTCCACAAAGGAAATTTGATGACTCTCTAGCACTTCCCGGCAACCCCAAACACCCCATAGAATCAGCTATCCCTATATACCCAGCACATCTGAGCAAGCTCAACTCCCAGACCACTGCAAAGGGTACTGCACAAGACCAAGTGGTCTTAGTCTTTCACAATATCTCAGACTTCCACTCTTATGTAAGTCCTTAATGTGTTTGGACCAAAATACATTTTAAATATAAAACTTCACTTATTATTTATTTTTTTTATCAAGAATTAGCTTAATGAACTAAACGAAGTGTTGGGAGACCATCAATATGTGTACATGTGGTTTGCAACAGCCCTTTTATTGTATATATATATATATATATATATATATATATAAATTTTAAAACCAAAAACGTCATTGCCGAGAATCATCTCAGAGGCTCCTCAGAGCCATTAAGCATTATCGTCACTCTGTCTCCATTACCATAGCAACCTGGGAGCATCTGTTTCTGTTAGTGTGTCTGTGTGCTGCATATCAGAGGCTCACGATGCAGCTGAAGCAAAGCATCACGTCCCTGCAACTTCAAGCCTAAATACCCTCCCTTTCAGTGAGGCAGCAGCCAGAAAAAGAACAGAGAGCAAACAGATTAAAAAAAAAAAAAAAAACTCCCAACAAGCTGCCACAACAAGAGACAACACACTCCTTCAGCCCTCACCTCTCACTCAGCAGACGTACAAACAAACCATTTTCTGTCAAAATATCCCAAATCACAGTTCTATCCACCCCTTCCCCTGGATCCAGGCTCAAACACTAAATGTCTCTTCCTAATTAATACACAAGCATCAGTAAACCTCGATCACAAGCCGCAATCCACAGCTTCCTGGAGACAAAAATGGCAACATATAACAGCTGCCAGACACAGCTACATCCACATACACCATGTCAGGCTTAATCAAACAGCACTTGAAGTTCTGATACCTGCCATAATTGATATTAATTATGTTTAGACAGAATAATAATGACATTTGTATTAGCTGATAGACATGGCTGTATCCACACACACCATTTCAGGATTGATCAAATAGCACTCATAGCTGTGATAACTACCAAAATTGATATTAACTATATTTAGACAGAATAATGATGACATTTATACTAAGAGTTTGCTACTATTATTTAACCAGGATATACATGACATTTCTAAATCATACTTTAACTGAAGAAGGCATTAGTCTGCATGACAGCAATTTTTTTCCAAAATACTCTACTGTTACTGTTACTATATATGATGTTAATTTGTTACATTTGAGTCTGAACTCTGATGAATGGTACCTTGTTGAATTAGTTAATTAATTACTTAATTTATAAGTAAAATTAATGAAAAATGAACAAGATAAGTAGTCATGGAGTTCAAGAAGGGGAATATAAACTTCTATGTTTGTATTATATGATGTCCTTCATGGTTCACTGTTGCAGTCATCACTGTAGGGTTCTTCCTGCCAGCAGCAGCCCCCGATCGGCCAGAATCCCAAAGTCTGGATCAGGCGCCAGCTGAGGTCGCATTTATCCTGACGTCAATGCGCCGGAAGGTATAAAGACCTCAGCTGACGCCATTTCCCCATCTTTTCTTGCCACGCGGTGTCCTTTGCAGTTCACTGCTGCTGGTCGGCCTGTTCCTGTTTGTTTTTGGATCTAATCCCAGGATTTTCATTTTTTACAGATAAGTACCCCTTTGGGGAGGTCTTTTTCTTGCTCGAGTCAGATGTCAAAAAAAGTTAATAATTGTATTTCTTGTGGGAAGCAAATACCTCATAGGGATTTTCACTCTTACTGTATTCCCTGCCTGGGTCCTGACCACGATGTTGCTAATTGTGTGTTTTGTGCTAGAAATAATCAGCGTACTATTAGGCATAGTTATAACTTTGCCTTTTACTATTTTGGAAAAAGGTTTAACTATAACATGTCTTCAGACTCTTTTCTGGCTTCTGGGGTGTATAAGAGGTGCAGGGATGCAGACAGGCCTCCGAGGGCCACAGTAAAGGATGTTACTCAGTTATTGCCAGTTGCTGGTTCATCGGTCATCAGTGAGGTGCCTTTGCAGCCCCAGTCATCCGCCTCTTTTGAACCAATTGCCTGTATCAACTCCATGTGGAGCTGATGGAGTCTTCAGAATTGCCAGGGACTGGACCTTCAGATACTGCTCCCTCAGTTGGGTCTGGAGCCGGTAGGCAGGTACCGGCTTCTGAGGGAGTTCTCAGGCCTTCACAGCTTCCTGTAAATGTGGATTCAGGTTTACATGCTAAGTCAAAGTCTAAGGCTCCAGCTAAAGTGAAGTGGCTAGCACAGGCACCTTTTGATCAGGGTCCTAGGCCTCAGAGGCAGATGCTTAGGATGGCTGAAGATCTCTTAACTATGATCAGGGGTTCTCATCCTCCTCCTGGCAAGAAGCCTAGATTACAGTCTGATTATGATTCTTCAGACCAAATTTCTGTTTCTTCTGCTTCTTCCCTTGAGCAGGATTATTCTTTTCCTCTTTATGAGGATTCTGATGCTGAAGATTCCTTTCCTTCCACCTCTCGTCCTGAGGATTATTCTTTTGGTGAAACTTTGCATGATACAAGGGTGCATTTTCACTGGGAAGGGCAAGAATTCTCTGAATCCAAGAAAAGGCTTAGGGATTTTCTTCTTCTCCCACAGCATAAGCCTCTGGCTATTCCCCATATATTGGACATTGTTGATGATGTTTTTTCGGAAGCTTCTCTCTCTCCTGATTCTTTTCCCCCTACTCCGGCCAAACCGGATAGGTATTATAGGGTTTCAGATTCTCATAAATTTATTTTTAAAAATCTTTCGCCTGATCCGGAAATTATTTCTCAGGGTCCTAAGGGTGTTAAAGCGGCCTCTGCTAAAAATCCTATTCCCTTTGACTGAGAGTCCAGGGCTTTGGAGAGATGGGGTAAAAAGGTTTATACTTCTGCTACATTGTCTATTAGGGCTTTGAACTGTCAATTTCATATGCTGAAGTATCAGCAATACCTTTTGTCTGTATTTCAACAAAAGATGTCAGCTGTATCTATTGGTGTGGATAATCAAGAGTTACGGGATTTATTGCATGCTATTGAACAAGTGGGTAAACATACCCTACATTGTGATTTTGATTCTTTGGAAGGTTCTTGTAAGGCTGCAACAACTGGTGCTGTTATTAGAAGACATACTTGATTAAGGGATCAAAGCTTGCTGGGTCAGATTAAAGCCAAACTTTTGGATGCCCCTTTGCAGCATGATGTTCTGTTTGGGTCTAAAGCTGAAAAGGTATTGAAGAAAATGGAAGACAAAGACAAATCTATGCAGACGGTTAAGGATTTTCTACAGGTGCAACCTCCTAGATTTAGCAAACACTGGCCAACTAAACCTTAGCCCTTTCCAGGCTTGGTCAGGTCTCAGAGAGTCAGATTCAGGCATTCTAGAGGTAGAGGACAGTCACAGTCTCATTTTAGGAATAGGCAGTGGAATGCCCCCTCTCCCAAGGGAGGTGAAGATAAGTCTCAACCATACTGAAAACAGTCTTTATGACTCTCCCTTTCTGGTTCCAGGGGCTCCTCTCCTAGAAGCTCCTTTGGGGGGAAGGATTTCTCTTTTTTATCAAAATTGGAACCATATAACCCGGGACAAATGGGTTCTGGACATAGTCTCAAGAGGTTACAGATTTCATTTCCACACTTTGCCAAAACCAAACGGTTGGCCAGACCTGCCAAATCATCAGTGGGCAGAGGCACAACGGCCGGTTCAGTCACTCCTGGCTATGAGGGCCATAGAATTGATGCCAAATTTAGAAATAGGGCAAGGTTTTTATTCCCGACTTTTCCTGGTTCCCAGGAAGGCAAATTCATGGAGACCAATCCTGGACCTCTCTGTACTAAACACCTTCCTAGATATACCAAAATTCAAGATGCTCACTCTGCAGCAGCTGCTGCCTATGTTGGACAAGAACGCTTGGATGGTGACTTGACTTAAAAGAAGCTTACCTGCATATTCCTATAAGGCAAGAGTGCAGAAGGTATCTGCATTTCAAAGTGGGCTCGAAACATTACCAGTTCTCTGTGCTGCCCTTTGGCTTATCTACTGTGCCCAGGGTCTTTACGAAGTGCCTGGCACCAGTAATGGCATTTTGCAGACAGAAGGGGATTCAAATTTACCCTTATCTGGATGACTGTCTTCTTCAAGTGGATGACAAAGACACTCTACTTCAGCATCTAGCCTTTGTGCAGCATCTTCTTCAGTGCCTCGGTTTCACAGTGAATCTAAAGAAATCAAACCTGGTACCCACACAACAGATTACTTTCTTGGGTGCTCTTCTGAGTACTTCAATCCAGATGGCTTCCTTGACACCAGACAGAAAAGTGCAACTGGCTTCTTTTTTCTGACACCTGGCTTCAATGAAACAGCTGACTGCAAGAAAAATTCTGTAGGCTTTGGGTTACATGGCCTCCTGCATTCTGCTAATACCATATGCAAGGCTGCATATGAGGAAACTGCAGTGGTACCTCAAGAGTGTCTGGTGTCAGCATTACCACAGTTTGGAAAAAGTGGTCACGATTTTGCCTTGTCTCCAGTGAGAGTTTCTTTGGTGGGCCAAAGCCTGTCTACAGAACAAGGGGAAGCCTTTTTGCCCTCTGCCGACCAACCAAGTTCTGACAACGGATGCTTCAGATTATGTATGGGGAGGCAACATGCACAGGAGATGTCTTCAGGGTGTTTGACCGAAGGAGCAAACGCACCTGCACATAAATTTGAAGGAGATGCTAGCTGTACAGAATGCCCTGATAGCCTTCAGGGACCTTCTTCTACCAGGACAATTGTTGATACGGACAGACAACACTACAGTGATGTGGTACATCAACAAGCAGAGGGGCTCTCACTCTTACCCCCTGTGCAGATTAGTCATGAATCTCTGGTACTCTGCTCTGACCTGCTGTGTCGACTTACAGGCACAATTCCTGCCAGGAAAAGACAACACTCTGGCAGATGCATTGAGCAGACGCATTTCAGATCCACACAAATGGATGTTGGATGTTCGGATATTCAGGATGATTATAAAGGCTTGGGGATGTCCGGACATAGATCTCTTTGCATCCCCTCAGAATCATCAACTTACAACATTCTGCACAAGGACCTACCACAAACTAGCATGGAAAGTGGATGCCTCTCATCCAGTTGGAAACACCTCTCAGTATATGCTTTTCCTCCCTTTCCTCTTCTACCTCGGGTACTTCTGAAGATAAAACAGGACAGACCGCACATGATTCTACTGGCTCCCAATTGGCCTCGGCAATTCTGGTATTCCACTCTGATGAACTTGGTTCAGGAGCCTCCCTGGATTCTGCCTTAAATCCCTCATCTACTGTCTCAATGGGATGGCCGGATACTGCACAGTCATGTCAAGACTCTGCATCTAGCTGCCTGGCAGATCCAGGGTCTATAAACATCTCTTCCCTTTCCAAACAGGTATTGGATGTAATCCTTGAAGCTAGATGGCTCAGCACTAGAAAATCTTATGTGGGAAAATGGAAAAGATATAAAAACCAATAAAACAGTAACTCCACGGCCACTGCACTCCAAAACACTGACAGACCAGATAGCGTTCGAGGTAAAAACAATGATTCAGTCCCAGAACGAAAATATAATCCAATGTCACAAGAAATTTAATATCAGACTTAGCGCTTTCACCTTACAAGGCATCATCAGAGTCCCTGATGATGCCTTGTAAGGTGAAAGCGCTAAGTCTGATATTAAATTTCTTGTGACATTGGATTATATTTTCGTTCTGGGACTGAATCATTGTTTTTACCTCAAACGCATCTGGAGTTACTGTTTTATTGGTTTTTATACCCTTTCTTGGGTTTGTCTTTTGTTTTAAAATGGAAAAGATGTTGCTCCTGGAGTCAAGTCCAGGGTGGTGATTCTTCTGTCCCTAACATTCCTCTGATTTTACAGTATCTGACAGAGTTGTTACATACGGGCCTATCTTTTTCGTCTATTAAGCTTCATGCTTCTACTATTTCTGCACATTACTATACGGATCCTCTGATTTTTTCTCATCCATTACTTAAACAATTCCTTAGAGGGGCTAAGAATATTCGGCCCCCTATAAGGGCTCCTGTTCCCACTTGGGATTTTAACTATGTTTTGGAGAAATTAATTTTGTCTCCTTTTGAACCTGCAGCTTCCACGGATTTAAAATTTTTGTCTTGGAAAACTGCTTTTCTTTTGGCTATTACCTCTACTAGAAGAATTTCAGAATTGCAAGCCTCATGGCTGTGGAACCCTTCCTTATTTTTCATCAGGACAGGGTATCTCTATGGACTAATCCCACATTTATGCCCAAGGTGGTTTTGGCAGTGGCCTTGAATCAGTCTATTCATTTGCCTACCTTTTATCCTAATCCTCAAAGTGAGGAAGAAGGTCTTTTGCACTCTCTAGACGTGCACAGACAGCTTCATCTATACCTGGACAGGACCAAAATATTCCGTAAATCTGATCAGTTGTTTGTCGCTTATGCTCCTACTGTTCAGGGGAAAGCAATCACTAAGCAAACTATTTCCAAGTGGATTTCCCACTGTATCAAGTTCTGTTACTCTTATCATGGCAATCCGGTTCCTGTTAATGTTAGGACTCATTCTACCCAGGCTACTGCTACTTCAGCAGCTTTTCTTTGTGGGGTTCCTACCAAGGATATTTTGGAAGCTGCTGCTTGGAGTTCTGTACATACTTTTTCTAAGCATTACAACCTCCCTCTCTATTCTAAATCCAGGGCAGGTTTTGCTTCTGCGGTTTTGCAAGGTTTTGTGACTGCTCCCTCTGCTTCTCCTCCAGCCACCCTTTCTTAGCTTTGAGACTCAACCCTACAGTGATGACTGCAACAGTGAACCACAAAGAACATAGTACAGTTGTGTACTCACCATAAATGTAGATGCTCGAGTGTGTTCACTGTTGCAGTCCAGGTTACCCTCCCTCCTATTCCCTCTTTTGTTTTTTCCTTGAGTATTATCTGTTATGAGGTATTTTGGCTGCTGAGGTTTTGGGCATGGTTTCTTTTTTAGCCTTTTCTTTCTGGGCACCTGACATCTGGGGCAAGAAAAACTGGGGAAATGGTGTCAGCTGAGGTCTTTATACCTTCTGGCACATTGACGTTAGGATAAATGCGACCTCAGCTGGCGCCCGATCCAGACTTTGGGATTCTGGCCAATCGGGGGCTGCTGCTGGCAGGAAGAACCTACAGTGATGACTGCAACAGTGAGCACACTCGAACATCTACATTTATGGTAAGAGTACACAACTGTACTTTGCCTTGTTTGGCTTATATATAATGTAAATAGTAACCCATCTTGACCTACCTTTGTATGTGAAGAATTATTGGTCTCTTTGACCATTCTGAATAAATCATTACTGTTTCTCAGTTGTTTAAGAAACCCTCCTTTTTTAAAAAAAATAAAAATACATGACAAGTGATGTACCATATCAGCTGATATTTTGGGAGATGTAGTTGTAAGAGTTATTTTTTTGGGACAGCTATCTTGGAATCAGTTTTTTGTTTCTTTTTTCTAGCATCAGTCCAATGATTTGTTTCTTTTATTCTTTTAAAAGTAGGGGTCATCCATTCCATTTCTTCTGGGATAGACACTCCCCGGGATTCATGAACCTTGCGCCAGGCGCCAGCATAGCGTCGGTGTTATAACGCCAAATATGGCTGCTTAGCGATTCAGGTATGAATGAATTCCACGTGCACTACCGGCGTGCGCCGGACCGTCTCCGACCACGGCGTAGGTAGGCAAAACACACTGTGTGCGGTATTGCACCATACAATTGAGGACAAATAGCGATCCACGGCGGCGCGAGGCGTGAAGGTAGAGCACGGCAATGTAAACCAAAAAACACGGTTTACATTTACCCAAACATACCGGAGGAGTAACGGAAGGCTGTCAAAGTCAGGTATCATATAGGTGCAATATGCCAATGTGGAAAGGCACCGAGAATGTCCAAAGAAAATATGCACAAAATGTAAAAAATGACATAAATGGCACGTATGTAGAAAGAACAGCAGACCCCCGGGATATGTGCACAGAAGTTGCAAAGCAATGAAATAATATGACAATGTCCTAAAAGAGCAGTAGAACACAAATCAGCTGCACAGCCACCACACACCATAGTATGTATGTAAAGCTGCAACCCCAGCGCAATGGTTGTCAAGGAGTGGTGGCGGTGTCCGACGCCGTAACCATGTATTAGTAGTCAATTCCATGCAAATGAGGCAGATAATAGTGAATCGCAAAAACGGCGCCGGCGTAAGGATGGAGCAAACGGCGTAGCGGTACTACACCGAGGAGTGGCCTACACGAGATACATGTCAACCACAGAGGGGTGTGCCACTGTAGGAGGAAGGATATTGAGGTCAGCAAATCTGGGCTGTACAATGCACATCACAGCATCAGGACTGGCGTGTTAGGAAATAGATGCGCTGAGAGTACAGAATGCGCATACAAATGCATGTGCACGACGATGACTACGCACCCTAAACCAGTCATGTGCCGGCCTCACCGCCAACAACCACGGATATAGGAAGGTAATGCGGAGAATACGAGGAAATGCGGAAGCAGTGTAAATGGATCCGTAATGAGCAATTAACACCAATCAATGCAGGAAGGGCAAACGCCGCAGCTGATAACTCTGCATGCAGACTCCTGCATAACGGGAAAGGGAGGCATATGAGTGCAAAGATAGTAGGGGATGTAGTAGAAATGCAAAGAGCAAAGAACCGAAATAGCACAGCCAAGTACAGAGGTAGCATAACCGCGGCTGCAGATAAAATGCATCATATGCCATGTGCCTGCAGGATGCAGTAATGTAAGATGCCAGGCGAAGGCAATGCAGGCAACTGTAATGTAACACTACAGGCAGTACCGCTGCAGTTGCAAGCGTAAAACCACGGAAATAATCCGTGGATACGGCCGCACAGACACACCCAATGACATCACCGGTATACAGCACAACAGTATTAAATGTGAATGCACACAACACACAGCGATTTCCCAAACGCCGCACCGTAGGGTGTAAACAGACGGGAACTTTTAATATGTATATGCTGGGTGCCGCCGTGGCGTGATGAATAGGTATGTGGCAGAGGCAGACGGAGTTGCGGAGGGTGGTGCCGACAACCACCGTAGGCCTCACAGGAGAAGGAGAGTGTTCAGACCAAGGGTGACCTACCAGGGGCTGCGAGACCTGGAGATAGTAGAGCGCTACAGGGTGGACAGGGACACGTTACAGCAAATAGTGGAGCTGTGCCGGCCGCCTGAGAACAAGAGACAACAGAGGGGAGCCCATCCCAGTGGACACAAAGGTATGTGTGAGCTTGCGAATACTGGCTACAGGTACCTTTCAAAGGCCCACCGCGGACATAATGGGCATCTCACAGGCATCAGCATCCAGGGTACTACACCAGTTCCTGGATGCCATGTTACCACATGCCCATGAGCACATACATTTCCCCACATCTCAGGAGGAGTTGGCTAGCAATATGCGCCGCTGCCACCGTGTGGCACAATACCGGAGGTCCTGGGTGCGATAGACTGTACGCACATAGAAATTAAGTCACCACCCGGGAGCAGGGTAGACGCTACATAAACCGCAAGGGATACCCTCCATCAATTGCCAGGTCGTGTGCAATGCGCAGGGCATTATTATGGATGTGTGTGCTGGCAGCCCTGGAAGCTACCACGACTCCCATATCTGGCATGCCTCACAGCTGTATCAGGTATTCGCCAGGGGACATCACACAAGGTCACCTTGTGGGGATGCTGGCTACGCACTGGAGCCGTGGTTGATGACACCCATCAGAAATGCACACACACACATGCAAGAACGCCATAATGAGGCACACGCACAAACGAGAATAATCATAGAGCGTGTGTTCGATGTTGAAATCACGGTTCCGTGCTTGGATACATCCGTGGAGCCTTGCAGTACTCTCCAGGCACAAGTGCCCACATATTCATAGTATGTTGTATGCTACACAATATGATTCTGCGGAAACAGCTGCTGCAGGGACATAATGCCGGAGGGCCACCAAGCCCGCCACAACTGCCAGGGCAAGCACAGGCACAGGGCGTTCAGCGCCATGGACACACTGAGCCAGCCCCAGTAGGTAGACAGAGGCGCACCCAATATGCCTACGCCCTGGCAAAGAGGGAACGCATAGCACATACTTTGACAGTGTAGGCCCCATGGACTGACACCTCCTGACCTGCACACACAGTAAAATGGACGCCACACAAACATGTCCGCCTGTAATGTGTACCGTATGTGCGGACGTATGTGTGACTCCAACAAAGGCACCGCCCAAACACTGCACACCCAATAGCCAGCAGAGCATGGAACGCCAACACCTCAACGCACGCCGGTTCTACAGCACACGGCGTAGCCATATGCTGCCACTATCGCCGCAAGTCGACCACATATGTACTCATGTGCATACACAGATACGGAAATACATATCAGTACACATGTAGAAATATATGTACGCATACACAGATATAAAGTACAACAGGGTAATATGGAACCCAGGGATGCAAGTTCACAGATAAGTAAGACGCGAAATCACCACATAGTAAACATAGTGACCGACAACCCGATCATCCTGGAGGGTGGGCAGGGCAGGTAACGCCAGCCATGGAAATGTTAACCTGCATCAATACATATCCGCGTGTCGGGATGGTCACCAGTCCACGGTACAGTAACGGGATATGTGTAGGGTTACCACCTGTCCCACGCTGTGAGGGACAGTCCCCCTTTGGGCAGTTGTGTCCTGCAACAACATTGACAAAATGGCAAATGTCCTGAGATTGTAGGACAAAACTATTTCCCATAATTTCTTTATTAGTTGCATAAAACAGTTATTTTGTAGAAGAAACATCTAAATATGATAATAAACAGAATAAGCAACTGTAATGCTACAGGTTTGTATTCTGTCAAAAAAGTGAATTGCTGTCCTTTGTACTGGCCGTGGGTATGTGTTTGCATGCAAAATCTGACGTTTCTACAAAAAATGTCCCACTTTGGGCATTTGAAAAGGTGGCAACCCTAGATATGTGCGTGTCATATCCATAGGATATGTGTGCGGAGATACACGCTCAGACGGGACACGCGGCCAACCGAGGTATTGTGTTCAACCGTCGGTGCGAAAGCGGAAAGCATACCAGTGAAGTGTACGACATTATGAGGAACGTACCTCATTTGGGGTGTAAAACAGTTCATGTTCCTCGCAGTTCCTCCAAGTTCCACATTGAAAATGTCTGTCAAACATCCATTGTTAGGAATGTATATAAATGACATCCTGGTAAATAGAATGTACTCATAGTAAGTCAGTAAAGGTTCTTCACTGTAAGTAAATCAGCATATTATAATCAACCTATGACCTACTTAGCTGAAGTTGTCACTATGCCATTACTATGTGTTCCACATTATGCCCATTTGTTTCACATTACTACTGTGTGTGTTCCTCACTCTGGAAATAGAAGGTTGACAGCCATGGCGGCAATATGTGTATGTGTGAGGTGAGGTTGTCGTGTGTTCCGCTGTGTGTGTGTAATGTGTGTGCCAGTGTAAACTGTGTATGTAGATGACATGTCACAGGCGGAGTGTAATAACAGGCGAGGCATACAGTACAGGAACCATAGGCGATGTACAGCAGTACCCACAAAGTAGTACTGACATCTCCTCAGTGGCTATGCACGTGGCGACGTAAAACGATGCAAAGCGGAAATGTCCCAAAGTGTACCACAGGGCCATAGCCAACAGGAGATGCAAAGGACGCATTTACAAACCATGACCGTAGGTATGGCGGCCATAAGGTAGACTCCACACGGTCCGCCGGCAACGTTACACAGCATCAGGCATGTACGGCGAAAATACGAATGTGCTATCCCGCACCGATCGTGAACACTTACGGTCCGTAAATACCGCAGTGTGTAAGCAAGCGGCACACGAATAGGAGGCTACCGGTAGCATACAGGCCGCCCCAAGTATAGGACCACATTCACCGTAACTATCAGCGACAAAATGCCAATGGATAGTAGGCACGGACGAACATCCGCAGATATATAACCGATGTGAAGGAGGAATACGTGCAGGAAGCACACATGCAGGCGATACCGACAGCAGACGACATCAACAAAACAAACATTCCCGAACAACAGACAGGTAACCCGCAGCTCCCCAAGCAGGGATGGAGCACACACACAAGCATATCTGGTATGTATAAATGCAAGACTCACACCCGCACTGGCCACCCACATCCGCAGATATCCCCCATTGCAGATATCAAAGGGATAACAGCTAAAACCGTAGCAAACACATACAGGCAGTGAATGACAGCGCATACCCACAACAAGCTCCTGGGAAACACTAGCAGCGGCTGATGCATCCTTGCATCCGCTTATGTACAGGAAAATAACAGCTATGTAACACATCTGAATGCACAACGCCATCGACAGACGCCGCCAGGACACGGTACCCACATGTCGAACACAATACCATACTCAACACACACAATCCACGGCTAACACCACAGCGAAATGTGCCCGACACCACACATAGCGGATGCAGTCACACAAACATGATACAATACATACCATCCTCACGAAGGTATTGCAAATAACCAACGGCCACACGAGGAAAGAACCATGGGCTAGTGCCGACGCGTAACGAAAGGAAGGGGGATCACCGCTGATATGCGCATAAGTACACACCGAGGAACAGCTATTGGCCTGATTAACACACATGCCTCAGGTGACGACGAATATAAGGAAGACTCCCTGGATATTCAAACCGTATGTTCATACCGAACTAACACGAATAGAGAAGGAGAAACAAGGGAATAGAGACGAACTCAGAACAAAAGGCCGGAAAGGTATGTCGAACCCACGACATGTACTGGTGTGTAACGCACGATACGTATGACGAATCTGTACAGTATGTGAACGGTGTGTGTAGGTAAAGATACCTGTCCATCAGGCAGAGAGAGGCGAAGGTTGGATATGTAATGCTAAAACGCGCAGCATACCAACGACTGTGGTCCCACAGCAGTGGGACAACATGTACACACCCGGGATAACCCCAGGTTCGGCTTGCCACCTTTCAAATGGCGAAAGTGGGAAATCTATCGTACACACATCAGATGTTACAGGTGGACACATACCCATGGTCAGTACAAAGGTTAGAACTCTACTCTTTGCATAAAGAAAAGTGTAGTCTTGTAGCAGTTAAGTTGCTTATTGTGTGTCTTGTAACATTTAGGAATGTACATACATAAATAAGTATGTTATGCAACTCTTACATAAGAATGGGATATAGTGATGTCCTACAATCTCAGGACATTTGCCATTTGTAATATATTTTGTCAGGACACAACTGCCCAAGGAGGGACTGTCCCTTGCAAAGTGGCACAGGTGGTAACCCTACCCCAGGTCTGCCATAGGGGTTGCAAACACAGAACAATGCCACCACCCACGCTGATGCTGGCAGTGGATATCCAACAATGAAGTGCCACAGCACCGGATAGGACATGTATGTATAGTGTGACAGCACACATGTGCATGGGCATATACCATCGATGTCATACGGAATGTGCGCACGACGAGCACGTATCCCACGCAGTAGGGGCGACTATGTCAATTATGTGTAATGCAAAGCTGTCATGATGGATATGTTCACAAATCATAGACAGTATCACAGGCATAGCATGCATGATGGAGCGATGGCCTAATGTTATGTACATACACAAGATATGTATGGCCTGCACATATGGGACAATGTAGTAGCAGAATAGGTACCAAATGGAGGGAACAGCAAGTGACCATGTCCAAACGCTCCATAGCAGGTGCAATGTGTGCCACAATGATGTCCAGCAGGGCCGTGTAAACACATGTGCAATGTACACAGTACTGACCCCCCCATGGTAGTGTCCACTGAACGGCAGAACTGGATGTCAACTGTCATGTCTATACAGTACGTCCGCTGTGGTGGTACCATGGGTCTGTGTCACCCTACCAGCAAGGAAGCTATCACATGACTAGTGACACAGTGTGCCCCTGTGGGATGTGCACAGGACCTATGTCCCACAGCATGGTGTGTGTCCAGTCTGTGGATGTCACACAGACGCCCGTGCTGAGCAATGTGGCATGTGTGCACACATGCAGGACTGCTCCTCCCACCCTGCCCACTGCAAACGCCATGTAGGAGTACTACATGCATCAGTACTGCGGAGAACATGGCCCATGGCAGAGTAGATTACACCCCTGTGTTAGTGGCATGCAGGTGAGCACAGATGTGTTACATGACTGTCATTTGCATATGTAAACTGTCTGAGCCGGTAGAGAGCACAGCATGACTATACTGAGACATGTAACGTTGTATCCATTGTGTAAGGTACACCACACATGTGTTATTGTAACACGGCCCGCGGTACATGTGTGTATGGCACAGGTACAAGGGCACCCAAGGTATCAGCTAGACATACGGTCCAGAAATGCGTGGTCCTGCACATGTGTACCCACGCCATGGTGTAATATGGCAACCACAGCACCATGTGGGCCATGTGTGTGTACATCAACCATGTACAACGTGATATGCCTGTATAGGACAGTATCCATGTGATACACACCGCATGACCGTCAGTATGCAAAGGTGATGTGTATGCACTATGTGTGATGTAACTGATGCAATCATATCTACATGATATATCTGCCACACTGACACCTGTATGGGTGTCAGCAACATGAGTAGGATGAGCTAGAATGCTGCCAGGTATGTAGAAGTGGTATATGTAGGCATGTACAGTACTGTGTGACAGCAGGTAGTGTACGATGCACATACTGAGCCCGAGGGACCACATGACTGAGGAACGTGCAATGCCACACGCCCCTGACTTGTTGTAGTTAGCATGATATGCCTGCACCACTGTGTGAACTGTACAGAAGGCACATGGCGTAACATGCCGATACATAGGGTACGATGTGATGCTGGATGTGTACACTGGCAATAGCATAAAGTGGAATGGTGCTGAAGGGCAAAGAGCGGATCATGTCTGATGTGATACCCTCTGTACCACCCCAACCACCCATGCAATAATATGACAGGTGGCCAGCATGGGATGTGGTGTGCTGTGGCGCACAGAAGCCCAACAAGGGTGCCAGGAAAGGCATGCAGGTAGTCAATGAGTGTGTGAAGCATGTATGTCAAGATGTGGCCCAGTGCCATACTGAATGGCCCAGTCATGGGTGTAGAGATGCAGCCCCATACGTGCAATGCAGTACCATCCATGTGTAGTGTGATAGATGTGGTAGTGTGGTGGTCAGGGTGCACAACGACATGAATGGGCTAGCAGTCACTGACGGTGCTGCTGCAGAGACATGTAACAGCCAGGTTGGTGGTATACAACAACTACCGCGGTTGGAGGTGACATTGGGACTGTGTTCCCAGACATAACATGTGCATGGCAGTACTATGTATGTGTCCACAGGGTTAATACAATGTCCAGCCAAGGATTGGAACCCTGTAGTGAGTGAGAGTGTGTATTGTTGGTAGGTACCCCATTGGCAGGCACGATGCCAGCAACATCTGTGTCGACAATGCCTGCATGACCGTGGTATGCTGCATTGAATGTGGATGTAGTCAAACAGCAGAGACATACCACCACACCGCGTGAGGGCCCACACTGCAATGTCTGGCAGTCATGTGTAGGTAGCTAGCTGTGGAGTATGTCATGCACCAGCAGGACACACCATGACTGTCAAGTGACACACAACACACAGGTGAACATAACTACCGTGCAACAGCCTGCACATGTGCCCATACAGCACGTGTGCATGGAACAGGAATACCACTGTGGCCTGTGAAAAGGCCAGTACCACCATGTCTCAGTGTGGAATAGCATGGTCCCTACCAGTGTGTAAATGTAGCAGAAGTGCACTGTGATCACTGTTGGCATAGGCACGTAGACTGTCCATCGTACGGTGTGCCATGCCATCAACTACCTCTGTCAGTGGATGTCAGTAATACCGCTGTAGTGTGTATGTACCATGCATGCTGCTATGGTTGTGTGTTTAGGGTGTGGCTAGCAGGGATGGTAAGCACGGATGTTCAGCAAACAGAGGGGGGAGGTGTGTTGGCCCAGCACACTGACACATGGCCGTTTGGTGCATGCTGTGGGTAGTGTAGGTATGGTATGTGTCGGTAATGTGTCACCCAGCTATGCGCACTGCATGGCCAAGCATGTGTGGGTACATGGGAGTCCATACTAGGGAAGGGCGTGTTGCTGGCAATACATAGCAGTAGCAACTGTCCTAGGTGCAATGTACAGTATGCCAACCCGACTGGCATGTAACCTGTGGTGTACAGTGTATTCACTGTCGCGGTCACAATGTGCGAGCGGCCACGAACATGGGTATCTGAACATGGACTACCTATGATGCAATGTGTCATGGGAAAATACAGTATGTGTGTAAATCACGGTGTGGTGTGGGAACCACCCACCCGTGTGTGTTGCAGTCCAGGTATGTGCCTGGGAGGTATGATCTGTGTACAATCTGGACTGGCAGGTGTGCCGTAGGGCATGGAGGCAGGTCCCAGGCACTGCAGATAAATGACATGTGTGCTGTACTGTGTGTGCAGTGCTAGTGTACAGCACAGTGGAGGGTGTAAGCATTGTCACACATCACTGCATGCTGTGCCTACCTGTGACAGCCCTGCCGGAGACAGACATGTGACACCGCTGCACAGGCAGCATAGCATGTGAAGATGTACATGTGGGCTGCACACCTTAGGCAGATGTCCACACGACATGTGTGCCACGGTAGTGTGGTTGAACACGACTATCAGACTGGACAAACAGCACATGCCTGCATAACAACAGTATGACCATAGTCAACAGTCCCAGTGACAGAGTAGGCCAATGTAGACTATCCCTGCATGCAGACCACTGGCTACTGGACACCTGGCTAGACACACACCTGGACGGTTAATTCACCATTGAGCCATCACATGTCCAAGTCCATGTGGGCCGCATAATGTCATCACAGGGTGGTCACAATAGCAGGTGGCAAGGCAGACACGGTGTACCAGGTGATGTGTCATGTGTGCATATGTCGACTAGCACAGCCGCTCACATGTCTGCAACATACTGGTGCACGATGTATACTGTTACATGATGAATGGAACTGCACTGTCACCCACTACAGGGCCATCTGACACAGGTGTGGTGCGACTGGTGTAACCCATGTTTGCACAGGATACACACTGCTGTTGTAGGCAGCCATGCTGGTGGCCACCAGTGATATATGCAGTGGTCATACAGACATACCGCATACAGTGTTCATGCAGGAATGTCAATTGTCATGGACGATGTGCTGCTATGTGAATGTGGGTGTTTGTTGTGAATGTCACACATCCAGAAGACACCATCTGGTGCAGTCATGGTTGTCAACACCGGTACACACAGCCACAGCAGTCAGAACCCAGTCCTGACAATGTGTGTCAGTCACCCTTGTACCGTGTGACATATGTGCACATGGCGGAACACCTCCCACTGTCATCTAAGCTGGCTACATGATGGCTGGAATGTGCTGTAGAAATGTACAATGCTGGTAGCCCAATGAAGTACCTGGAATCAGACACAGTACACTATGTCAGCCATGTAAACCATGCACAACAATGACCGCCCAACAGACACAAACAATGCATTGACACATGGAACATGTGCTCATGACAACCCCCACTGAGGTATGTTGCACATATTGATGTACAATTGTCATCTATGGCCATAGCATGGATGCAGACACACATACTCCACAGGTAGTACCATGTGATGTAGGTAGGGGGGCATTGCTTGTGTATATGTCACAGTAGATGTACACAGACATGTCCTGCATAGCCGCCATGTAGGGGTAGCTGTGGTATGTCACTACTGGACATGCCCATACAAATTACCATGTCCCACAGGAGATGTGTTAGGTGTGTACCACATGTGACGTGCTGACAACAATCTGCGATGTGTATGGCTGCCGTGTACCTGTGTGACAATGTCTGTGATGGGTGCAAAGGCACATAGTATCGTATTGCATGCACACAAGCCCCACATAGGTGCATAGCCTGAACATACAGTACAAGGAGTGTGTGGGATGATAGCAACCCACAGGTGGAGATGGGTACGGACGGCGCCCACAACCACATGTGTGTGTACGGTGTTCACGCCCACGACACATGAGCATCTGAGAGACTAGCGCCACAGCTGTACAGGGTCGCATGCATATATGTTCAGCAACATCCCTGTATGTCCCACCACTGGCCCGTGGACCGATGGACACCAACCAAATGTGCAGATATGAGATGTGCACAGCACATCACAGATGCCTACCGTAGAACAGGCCTACCATGTAGACATGTGCACAGTAGGTCTGGCGCCACCTGCAGTCAAACACGCTAGGTGCCAAACCACACCAATAGTCCAGGCAATGACACAGATGGACGGCATGCCTCTGTGTATGTATGTCTGTGAATGGCTCCGCATAGCAATATAGCTGTGTCACCGCTAGAACAACAATATGAATGGGTTGTATGTGTGAGGGTGCATCATATGTGTATGGTCAGATCGACGATACCATCAGTGGGCCTGCTATGTGAACATCCCTGTCCCCATACATGGATACCTCTGCTGAGGCCAACACCACATTCACACAGGGAGGGATGGCGGTGTGTAGTGCAGCAGCAGACATGTGGGTGGCAGCGGCAATGGATGTACACATATGTGTTACCCACATCAGTTCAGGCAGCCATCCATGTGCATGGGATAGCGGTGTGTGTACACATACAGCACTGTGTTGATCAACATCCCAGCACATAGCACCTGCCAGGGCTACAGTGTATGTATGGATGTGTGATACCTGCATGCACCACACACACCCTCAACAAGCAGCGCACAGCATACCTCGCTGGAGGACAGTGTCCACACCATGGTGATAAACATGTTGAATGTCCATATTCACACAGCTATGACATATGCAATGGACAGCCACCCTGCCAATACCGGCAGCCCCCGGTGGGTCACACCCAGTGCCATGTATGTGGCATACCCTGCCATATCATGCAGAGCTGACCAGCAAGGCTGCATGAGCTATCACAGTCCCACATGGTGCAATGGACAAAAGGCACTCTCACTATCAACCATACACAGTAGTAATGTGGCGGCGATGCACCCTGTCATGTTACAGGTGCTGTGTGACGCTCTGCACAATGTGTGTGTGTACATGCTATGCATGGCCTTTCCTGCTAATGTGTCATGGTTACACATTGCTCCATGTCTATCACATACGTAACACAGGTGAGCTGTGGCAGGTTGTCCAGCACTGGTACAGTGCTGTGTGGAAGTACATGGCACAACACATGCATGTGCAGGTGTCCATGTGTATGTGTACAGTGCCGCTGCTGACGTTCACAATGGACACAGACGTGATGTGTACTGACATATACACAGCGCCCAGGTGAACAGTAGCACAGACGCCACATGGGGACTTATGCCAACTGATATGGACATAGGTGCAGCCAGGTACACATGTCCATGGCAGGCTAACATCTACATGGTGCATGCACAGTGTGATGGGGTGGCACACAGATATGATGTGACACCCAGTGCTCAATGGTGTGAAGCCACAACATCGGCTGTGTCACCGCCACGATGCCCTTCACAGATCACTGTGCAGATGTCGTATATGTCATAGCAATGTATTTCCAACAGTATGCCAGCACAGCAGTGTGAATGTGACCTGCCACCATCATTATGTCTTCCAGATAATGCCACGTTCCCGGCTTCCAACATTTAGCCGACAGGAGGAGGAGGTCATCATACCATACCTCCAGAGTAACTACAACGCCCTGTTTAGCCATGTGCCACAGCAGGCACAGGAACGGCAGGAGATGTGGGAGGAGATGTGCAGGAGGGTGAACAGCGTGGGCGGAAACAACCGCAGCTACCAACAAATCCGCAGGCACTGCACAGACCTGATCCAGCATGCAAGACAGCGTGCCGCTGCAATCGCCAGGCAACAACGTGGGACAGGTGGTGGGCCACCAACACAGCCCCCACTCACAGTTACGGAGGAGCTCCTGGCCAGTCTGGGGACACCCACGGAACAACACGCAGAACCACTTGGCGTCCATCGTGGAGGTGGGTGTCTCCCGAGCTATGAGCCTGGAGCCGCATGGTAAGTCAGTGTTGCATGTTTGTATGATAGGCGACGTGGGTGTGGGTGTCATAGTACAACACATGATATAGCAATACATGCCAGGTATATGGCCACACAAGATGCAAACCATTGTATGCTATGTTGTGTTAGCAGACATGTGCATAGCACATGCTACCACACACATGCATGATGTGACATGCACAGTGCTGACCGTGGAGATAGTAATGGCTAATGTGTATACCTTTGTGTAATGCCTTTACAGGTATCGCCTGGCGGTCGCAAGGACAAGGGTCTGTTGCAGGTAAGTCTGTTGCTAGTCAAACGCATGTTCTGCTGTATTGATATTCCCCATGTGTCTAGGCATGACATGCTCACCTGTGTGTGCCCCCATCACGGTATACAGCTCGCACCACCCGACATACACACCACCCATGTACAGTAGATACACCTGCTATCAGAGTGGTATGACACCACACAACCTATTGGTGTGTTACGTGCATTCAGCTATGCATACAATGGTGTAGGTGTTACACAATGGCTGCATGTGTAGTATGCATTGGTATGCCAGTGCAGTATGCACACAGTACCACATAGTGAGCTGTGATCTGGCCAGAGCACAGGTGTTACCAATGTGACCCATGCCCCTGCATCGGTGCACACGCCAGACATGGCGCATGCCATGTCCCATGCACGTGGATGTCTGGCTGCAGCATTGTCACACCATGATATGACCTATGCACAACATAGCAGACATCCACACTGTCAGCATATCCATAGAGAATGTGACACGCCACACTAGTATGGGTGTATGTCACATGGGCCACCACAGGGCCGTGTGCACGATGTCTACCACACACAATTGTCAATGACTCAGACAGACAAGGCCATGGTTGATACCTACAGGCATGTTGCCACACAGCACATCCACAGTGGGTACTCACCGTTGCACCCTGTACACACATAGTGGGTTCATCACTGTAGTGGACCCCTGGACATCTGATGTAGTACACCAGTGACATGGAATGCCTCTCCACAGCTACTACAGGTGCCTCCAATGTCCACTATATACGTGCTGCTGAGCAGCTCAACTGACTTACAGACATGGCAATGTAATGCGTCCAGGTCACCGATCGCACAGACACATAGCTGTGTCCTGCTACTGTGCAGTGGCACAGAGCCCGCACTACACACCGCACAGCTATGCACACAGCTCACAGCAAACGTACCTGCACAGACATCACTGTTACACATACATTGTATCTGTACACTGTACACATAACACTGCACCGTGACAGCCATTGTGATGTGGTGCATGCGGTGGGACACCATCTTCACATGTCCACATGATACCGCACATGTTTGCGGTGTACATTACATAGTGTCGGCAGCCATGTGTACTCTCAACTCGCCTGCGGCCACACGGTGTATCACGCTGATGCATGCAAACTACCATGAATGTGTGTACTGCATGCCTACTAAATGACACCTGCCTGTTGTACTGTCCCCACCAGGGCAGTGTACATACTGCCACTATGAATGTCTGGTCTGCATTCACTGGTCTGTGTTGTGTGAATGCTGCATGCCACCTGCATTATCACATGCATGGTGTGTGTGTGTGTGTGTGTGTGTGTGTGTGTGTGTGTGTGTGTGTGTGTGTGTGTGTGTGTGTGTATTGTAACCGATGGTATGTCTTTGTATTGACAGGTGCTGTAGGTGCTGCCTCCCGCGGTCAATCTGATGCTACTGTCCCCACAGATAGTAGTGGTGATGACCATGTGCATGAGGCACAGGCAGGGTCGACACAGGCAGAGTCTGTGCCACTGGAGAACATCACACATACGCCCCTTTCATCCCCGCACACGGTTCAGATGCCGACACATACCCCAACACCGTTGCCCATAGATGACAGTCAGTCAGCGTCTGTTGTCCCCGAGCAGGAATGTGTGGTGGCTGCAGAAGGTGTGGGTACACACGATGTTGCCAGTGTAAGGACTGGTGCAGTGCCACGCAGGCATGTGGCAGGTGCTGCTCGTAGGGAGAGCACCGCTAGACATACACCTGCCGTACAGGGTGCAGCAGCTGGTATAACCAGACGCATGTTCCAGACTGTAATGGCGGCGCAGGCACGTGCCGAACGGCAGAACCAGGAAGGGCAGAGGCTGCACAGGTCCGCAATCCGTACTCTAAATGACAACATCCAGGCATTGGCGAATGCACAACAGCATCTTGCCGATGTTCTGGATAGGAGATTGGGTGACATGGCTGGTCTCCTCGACCGAGGCTTGGCCATCCTTGAGCGTGCGCAGTCTGTGCAGGAACACCAGGTATGGTGAGGCATAGGGCATGTGGGCGGTGCCAGCAACACCACCTGCTGCAGGTCAGCGTGCGTGCCACCTCCCATGCCCACCCAGACAGTGCTGGTAGCAGTAGCACTGCAGCTGCTACTACACCATCCACACCAGGACAGAGCAGGCCACGTGGACGTGGCCCTGGACGGCCCCGTCGGGCACGCTTCCAGCGGACATGTGACATCGGAGAGTGGACAGTCCGCACTCCACCCGGTCGTGCCCGGCAACCCCAGGCAGGCGCTGGTCACGCCGCCGCCGCAGACACAGTGAGCCGTAACACCTGCACTGTACAGTCAGGGGCTGCCAAGCATACCCCGTAGGCATCACAGATGACTGAACTGTGTACACACACACCCACACACAGCAGACACAACTGTAGGGCTCCACCACACCCACATGCAATCTACATAGTCATGCCCACTCAATGAACTGGCCCTTACACACACACATGATGTCATCCATTGGTACAGCCCATGCCTGTGGCACACATATCACCCTGTGCATATGATGAAGTCTCTGCCGCATAACTGTGAGCCACACCATCAATGCACGGTTAAGCTAACATATTCTGATGCACAGGGTGGACACGATAGTGAGAGGTGTATGTGATACCTGTGTCCGCATAGTACGTGATGTGTATGTTGTGGTGTGTGTGTATGGCTGGTGACAGGTGTGTATGTGATGTGGGTTGTGCACGGACATCATGCAGCAGACATACCATGCAGGACAGGTGCAGCATTCATTGATATGTGTACACAGTATGTGTGGTGGTTACATGTGTAGCACCATGTCGGTGCAGTTAACCCGTATGATACTGATGGTGTACTTGCACGCGCCTACTGGGAGCACTGTAATTAGTTCCCCACGTAGTCGTGGGCTACCCACAGGCATGTCTGGCAACATCAGCATAGCACAGTTACCCGCATCCGGCATGGACCCCTACATAGGTACATAGGCACACATGAACGTAACAGGATATGTGCCCTACGACATGTGTGGACCTAGCATGACTGTGTGTGGCGCCTAACACCCCTCAGGATGGGGATGCCATATCCATCAGTCCCCAGTCCCTGGTCTAGCAGTGACACACAGAGGTTGCCTGGCGCATAACTATCGTCACACATCCACACGTCATTAGCAGTCCTGGACAAAGGCAGTCAGGGCCTTTCCTTCACATGGCCTGGCACTCCTCCCCGTGTTGTAGGGGTGTCTGGCCGTTAACCCTGTTCCCCAGCACGTCCCACTCATCTTTGTGTTGAGGTGTCTGACAGTCGCTTCTGTGCCCGTGTTTGCATGGAGCCTGGGAGGTGGAATGTGCCCATGTCACCCAGGTCAGACATGGCCGTGTATGTCAGGCACAGATCACCACGGAGCAGCTGTGCTGTGAAGATCCACAGCCGGTGTCCCCTTGGCCGTGCAGCTTGTGACACATGTCCCAGCACCGCTATCCCCGCCTTGTGGAACGCTTATGTCCTTCCGAGTGCTGCAGGCGACAGGTTAGCTACAGGCCACATGTGCCATTGTACGCAGTCATTGCTCTGGTGTGTGATGTGTACAGGGGTACAATGAACACCCCTGATGTGGTTGCCATTCCATCCAGACCAGGAGGCCACAATGGAATGTCTTCACACCCACATTGCCATTGTGTGTGTTGACAGAGGTTGCCGACAGGTGTGGTAGCCATTTCCTGAACACGCCCACCATCTTTAATGGCGCATCACCTACATGTGACATTGGGACGAACATGTCCTTCACACTGGGTAGGGCTGCACCTTCTCTGGCATTTAGTAGCAGGCCATGGCTCTGGCACCAGTCATCCATGTCTATGACGCCCTAGGTGGATGTCCGTGTAACATGGGGTGTTGGGTATGTTGGCGGTGCGTAGTCATCTGCATACCTTGTCTGCTACAATCCCCTATGATTGCATGCACATTGAAGGTCGGATGCCATATGGCAGGGGGCACAGGAGTGAGCCCTGTGGGCCTCCACTGGGTCCAGATATGAGTGTGACAAGGCACCTTGAGCACCAACCCTGTGTGGTGTGACCTCCAACCTGTCTGAGAAGCATCGGGTGACATATGTCCCCACATGTATGCTGGCGAGCCTTTCCATGGGTCCCATGTGTAGTGTGCTCTGAACGCCCCACCAGGTCATGGTACTGTGTGCAAACCCACGATCCCCATCAATGGCCTTGGTGACCACTCCAGACTGGACGAGCAGGTTCGGGAGGCAGGATCCGCCCTTGACTATGTAGTTGTGGGTATGTTCCGCTATTGGCTGTACACCGCTATCTGTAACCATGGCCACCTGTATGGACCTCCACACAGCTTTGCAGACAACACTTGTCAAGCGATAGGGTGTGGCTGTTGACAGTCCATAGGAGCACTACCCTGGCATAGTGGGACCACAGATGCCATATGGCATCCATTGGGGACATAGCCCATAGTAAGGCTAACATGACACAGTGGCCGCATGTGTGGGCCGAGGGCCTCAATGAGGATGGGTAGCACACAGCCAGGGACACCATCGGTGCCCATTGCTGACGTGTCAACCGCCATAGAGATATGGGATCACCCAAGGCCATATGACATGTTTGGGAGGATACACTCTGGTGGGATGGATATGTTCCCTGTTGGGGGGGGGGGATGTATGCATGGAACATGTCCTGTGGTTTGCAGACAATATCTGTGGGTGCAGTGACTGTTGTACCATTCTGGACCATTTCCAGGCGAGTCTGTGTGCCCCCAACCATGTCCTTACCACAGTTAGGGAAGGCCCTGTGGTTGTCTCATGTGCCCTCTGCAGTACCACTCCCACAAGCGAACCTGGATGATGGTATGTGGGGCCGTATGGTGACGCCGGTATGAATGGGTGATGGTTTCCTGGTACTGTCATTGCTCTGCCATGTAGTAGCTCCAACTGTTGATGTACAGGTAGTCAGTGGCTGCGGTCCACCACACCATGTGCCTACCTGTGGTGGACAAGGTCCTGATGTCATCATGTTTGCCTGTTGCAGACATGCATGTGGGTGGTCGGGGAAGGCATTCGTTAGGCGGTTGCCGGTCTGGCCTCTGTTCAACACTGGCATGGAGGACTTGTAGGGTACCACACCGGTCGTATGATGTGTGTGGTTTTCTGTGGAGAGGTCATCACTGAGGTCCCCATGCTGGTGTTGGTTACAGTGAGTGGATGACCAGTGGATCCACTATACGGTCTTGCATCACCATTGAGGGCTGTACATCCTGTGTGGGGCATATCCTCACCATGTGTGATGGGCAGAACTGTCAGACATCCCCCCCTAGTATGTATGGTGCATGGCTGTTTAACAGTGGCCAGGTGTGTGAACACCTGGGACTGCTGGCGACTGTGTTGTGCCATGGGTAATGTTCCCAGGCTATGTATGGGTGGTTCATGTCACCCAATACGGTGCTGTTGTGAGAGCATGCCCACTCACCAGTGTCCTCAGGACATCTGTGAAGGTATCCTGTGTTTGGGAGGGTTGTCTGTAGCATGCAACAAACTGTAGGCCAGTCCTACACATGGTTAATTGCACCTAGATATTCCTCGCAGCAACGCCACGCCTGTGACATGGCCGGGTTGCTGTTGTGTGCCTGGACACCCAGGACGGTCCTCATTCCGCCAGCCATGCCGACGCACCATGTGTATGCATGTCTGATCTGTGCCGACTCTAAGTGTCTGAGCATGCCCAGTAGGCAGCTGTGTAGATAGACACACAGCACAGTGCACACCGCGCCCGTCTGCAGTTATACCCCCGGTGCATGCCTGTATCCCCTACGCAACGGCCACGCCTGTGGCATGGCCAGGTTTCTGTTGTGTGGCTGGACACACACGACGGTCCACATTCCGCCACCCATGCCGTCGCAACATGTGTATGCATGTCTGCCCTGTGCCGAGTCTAAGTGTCTGAGCATGCCCAGTATGCAGTGATGTACTGATCAGTAGTTACTTGTTATTCTCGACTGCAGCACTAACGCAGTTAGTGTACGGCGACCTTGGGATGGTAACAGACTGCGTGACTGCGCACTCTGTCCGAACTCCCGATCGGGCGCATTGCCTCTGCAAATGATACCAGTCACGAGGGGTATGCCTCCTGACAGCGCCTGCTCAGTAAACTCGGTAGCGCTCTGTAAATGCTTCATACTGTAGTGTGTTCATGTAGATAGGCGAGGTTCGCCCCCGCCCCTTCCGTGTGTGTGTGTGTGTGTGTGTGTGTGTGTGTGTGTGTGTGTCTGTGTGTGTGTGTGTGTTTCCAGCTGCCTCTGCGACTGATTATGCTTTTAGACGCCCGCAACACATGCCTCGCTATTTCCAACTATTGTCTTGCGGGTGACGCCAGCAGCCTACAAGTATGCCTGTGACAGCGCCTGTTTAGTAAACTCGTAGCTGCTCTGTAAATGCTTCATACAGTAGTGTGTTCATGTAGATAGTCGAGGTTCGCCCCCGCCCCTTCCGTGTGTGTGTGTGTCTCTGTGTGTGTGTGTTTCCAGCTGCCTCTGCGACTGATTATGCTTTTAGACGCCCGCAACACATGCCTTGGCTATTGCCAACTATTGTCTTGCGGGTGACGCCAGCAGCCTACAAGTATGCCTGTGACAGCGCCTGTTTAGTAAACTCGGTAGCGCTCTGTAAATGCTTCATACAGTAGTGTGTTCATGTAGATAGTCGAGGTTCGCCCCCGCCCCTTCCGTGTGTGTGTGTCTCTGTGTGTGTGTGTTTCCAGCTGCCTCTGCGACTGATTATGCTTTTAGACGCCCGCAACACATGCCTTGGCTATTGCCAACTATTGTCTTGCGGGTGACGCCAGCAGCCTACAAGTATGCCTGTGACAGCGCCTGTTTAGTAAACTCGTAGCTGCTCTGTAAATGCTTCATACAGTAGTGTGTTCATGTAGATAGTCGAGGTTCGCCCCCGTCCCTTCCGTGTGTGTGTGTCTCTGTGTGTGTGTGTTTCCAGCTGCCTCTGCGACTGATTATGCTTTTAGACGCCCGCAACACATGCCTTGGCTATTGCCAACTATTGTCTTGCGGGTGACGCCAGCAGCCTACAAGTATGCCTGTGACAGCGCCTGTTTAGTAAACTCGGTAGCTGCTCTGTAAATGCTTCATACAGTAGTGTGTTCATGTAGATAGGCGAGGTTCGCCCCCGCCCCTTCCGTGTGTGTGTGTCTCTGTGTGTGTGTGTTTCCAGCTGCCTCTGCGACTGATTATGCTTTTAGACGCCCGCAACACATGCCTTGGCTATTGCCAACTATTGTCTTGCGGGTGACGCCAGCAGCCTACAAGTATGCCTCTGACAGCGCCTGTTTAGTAAACTCGGTAGCTGCTCTGTAAATGCTTCATACAGTAGTGTGTTCATGTAGATAGGCGCGAGGTTCGCCCCCGCCCCTTCCGTGTGTGTGTGTCTCTGTGTGTGTGTGTTTCCAGCTGCCTCTGCGACTGATTATGCTTTTAGACGCCCGCAACACATGCCTTGGCTATTTCCAAATATTGTCTTGCGGTGGCGCCAGCAGCCTACATGTATGCCTCTGACAGCGCCACGCCAGTTAACTCGGTAGCGCTGTGTAAATGCTTCATACTGTACTGAGTTCATGTAAATAGGCGAGGTTCATCTCCGTCCCTTCCGTGTGTGTGTGTGTTTCCGTTGCTTTCAAAAATACAACTGAATAAGCAAATTGTTAAAGTGTTCACAATCAACAGTGTGATATTTAAAATCATGTTAAGACTCACATTGTTGATTGTGAACATTCCTAGACATAGCATTTTTCCTGCACACGTTGCGGAAACAACGAAAACGCTGCATGTTTTAATGAACTGTTTAAATGTTACGTAAACTTGTTTTGTGTCGATCTACGGGACTATTCTTGCTGCAGGTTGCTGGTTTGTTTGTGTTTCATAGTACAATATCATGTAATAAGTGTGTTCATAGTATGCTTTCTGTGATGTTGACATGTGTGTGTTTCGTTAGCAGTACGTCTCTGCTTTCTATGCTGTGGCTACATCTCCATTGCTCGCATAGAAAGTGACAAATGGAAGTGTAAGGGTGGACATTTAAAGCCTGGATACTTCCATGTTATGTGTAAGTCTCACGGGCCAACGGGTGATAGCGCATACATGTCTATGAAGTACCTTTGGATACCATATGCACCTGTCGTGGACGAAATGTTTATGTTGACTGTTCCATCTACCTATGTGTGACATGGTTTGTGGCCATAGGGTGCCAGCAAGTCTTCCCTGTTCATTGGGTGTTTGCCATGGTGTATTGACATCAATCCTATTAATTCACCGAAGGATGTCTTTCTTTGGTGTCAACGCCATAGTTTGACCATCCTATGTCATTCCCAGCAGACGTGGAGATTGTGCCATTGGTATCTTTACACAGGTGACCCATCTGTTCCACTGTATGGAAGCGCAGGATCCCCATAGATGTGCTGGCACATGGAGTGTTGTGTACGCCGGTATCCGCCCAGCGGTCTTGCTTTGAATGGGGAGTGTGTACTGTAGACCGTGATCTGTATTCCCTGGGTTATGCCTTGCAACAGCTGTGGATTCCCCAGGTTTGCAACTATGGGTGCCATCTTGGCCGTGACGCTTGTCCATCCATGGAACTGCCTACTGACACTAGTATCGGGCTGTCAACATTTCACAGCTGCATTCTCCATTTCCGTGGATGATCGGTATTAGTATTGCGGAGTAACGATATGCCATGGCCACGCCCCGCACACGGGCGGACGACGAATCATCTGCCAATCCACACCGACACCCATATTTGCATACCCACGATCCCATGTCTGCAACCCTCGACAGTACCCTTGCACACCCTTCATGTGTGCGGAAATGGGATGTGAACGCGTGTATGGACGCAGCAGCCTGGGGAGTCCTATTCATATGTCCTGCATTTCATGGACGGCTGTCATCACCCTTGAAGACGCTTGTGGTGCATATATCTACCTGTGCCGTAGTCACGGCTGTCACCTCTTCCGTTCACACTATGTTGCCCACACTTACTTAAGGAGTATTTTTGGGTCCTGCAATGGACACCGATGTGCATATGTAAAGTTTAGAACATGTTGGACTGTGTCCATTCGCCAGTGGGTTTGACTGCCGTGATGTTCCCCATTCCCGGATGTCTGTCCGCCTACCCATATTATGTAGTGCTACGTAACCCGTGTCCTTCCACAATTTACACATAGGGTGTTACTGTAGTCCTGCAGGTTGGCAACTGCTTTAGATAATCCTCACAGGTACCATTGTGAACTATCCGCCACTGTATTGTCAGTATAACACAGCCGTTACATGTAGAACCTATTTATTCATGACAGTATGGCGGTTGTGTGTGGGTACGGCATATTTTAGTGATCGTATGACCTTCCTAGTTGACGCTTGTTGGTGTGCCATTAATATGTGTTCCACAGGTCGCAGGTATGTTCCGCAGAGTGGAAGCCGGTGATCCCCACATACTTGATAGCACCTTCGCTGCTGTGTACGCTGGGATTCGCACGGCAGGATGGATGTTTACGGGGTGTATCTACTGTTGTTTCCATCTTTATGTCCTGTGGCATGCCCTACTATGGCTGTGTGATTCCACCAGGTTTGCTATTATGGGTGCCATGTTGTCCGTGACGCTTGTCCATCCTTGGGAAATGCCTACTGACACTGATGTAGGGCTGAGCACATTTCACACATGCCTTTAGCATTACCCTATGGATGCTTTGCATCCTTACTGGGGACTAAGGCACGCCCTGTACCCGCCGCCCCCCCACGGGGGGGGACAACCGATTATCTGCCAAACAACACCGAGCCCCATTTTGCATACCCAGGATACCATGGCTGCAACCCCCCACGGCACGCATGACACATCCTTCATGTGTGCGGAACTGGGATATGGACGCACATGTATGGACACGGCAGTCTGGGGACCTCTGTTCATATGTCCTGCATGTCATGGGCAGGTATCATCAACCTTAAACACGCTGGTGGTGCATATGTCTAGCTGTGCCGTAGTCACGGTTAGTATTCTGATTGGCCGATCCCGGTGTATAAAGGAGCAGACGCCGTAATTTTTGGAGTCCTACAATGGACACCGATGTGCATTTGTAAAGTGTAGAACGTGTTTGACTGTCCCCATCTGGCCAGTGGTATTGACTGCCGCTGTATGTTCCCCAGTCGTGGATGTCTGCTTGACTACCCATCGTTTGTATGACATGGCCTATCTATATCCACGCGCCAGTATGCGGAAATACAGCAAACCTTAAGGCCCTGCCCATCTTCATAAACGACATTATGGAACATATATCGGCAAAACAGACACTGTCAAATACGATAGACTCCACAGTGAAAGGATACTGAGCTCTCTCACCTACTAACATGGGGCATCGCCAGAGTACGGAATGCATGACATTGCCGACCCTTATACACTTCCTTCAGAGTCGGTTTAAAGCGAAATAATCAATAAACCTGCTCATAGTTAGGTGGACAGTGCTCCAAGTCTTGATTATAACGTGACATATACATATCAGTGTTGCATGCCTTACTTCATGGAAACAATAATACGGCAACAATGTGTTAATATATATACAATATTGGTAAATACAATCAGTATCCGGACACATAGTTGATAATTGTTGTGAGTGCACCTTAGAATGTAGTGTGTTGATCAGGTTATTGTATATCAATGTGTATAATAGTAGCATTACGATAACAAAGCATGGAATCAATAAGTACTATTTAAGCATATATTTGACAATTATGAATGTAAACGTGTGGAGGAGACATCCGTAACCTTCCCTGGTTCCACTGGATCACACACGCACACTCGCATGTCCGGATTGTGGGTTACGCGCACGCGCACATGCATATCCGTAGTCCGTTTATATATGTTTACAGTGTCTGTGTGGTTACGTGTTTTAAGTTACTTGTGACTATTCCGTAACATATGTCTGATCCGTTGACGGACGGTGCAGAAAGCACTTACAGCTTTATATATGTAACAGTCTTTGCAGCATGGACGCTTTACGCATCACGCACATCTATATGTTCTATAGTCTTCCTCTTTTCCTCTCTCTTTTCCTAACCCCTGCCTCTTCACTTTTATTCATCTTACATTCCGCTTCTACTACTGTATCCTTCTGAGCTTCAACTGTTATCCATATGGCAAATGCCTTATTGCATAACCTTTATGTACTAGATAAAATGCTTTGAAATTGACCAAACATTATGTATGATATTAAACTGTTTGAGTTCCTTAATGTATGTTGATTTTATTAACAAAATTGATTTATATTTCTATTTTTATTGTATGTCTTTATTAACAATATGTCTGTCTGTCATTATTATGTTATGTGTGGAGTTTTTCTCCTTGGGCCTCTACTGAAAATGGACATATATCCAGCTAGACTAGCCCGGTCAACAAATGTAAAATAAAATAAAATAAAAATAAAATAAATAAAAATAGTCGTAATTCAAACGTGACTGCATTCACGTTTGACGGTTACTGTGACCAGTGCACGCTAGCTGTTCGTTGTCATTAATATGCATACCCATGGTACCTATGTACATTTACATATCCCCCGCACACACGCACGTCACAAGCATCCATTCTCGTGCTGGGAAAGGTGCGCTACTGCATGTTGAACATTCCTAATTCCCTCGCCATGGCCCAGGATGCATATGTCGACACCGCAGGGCTGTTCAGATGACAGCTGCTTATATCCCATACGCATACAGGCCTTCGATTGTCAGGGTGTTGCTGTGGTGCTTTGGGTTTGGTCTTGGCCGCCCACTGTACGGCCCTGCCCTGACCCTGTACGCATGTTAGATGAGCCACATCGGCACGCTTTTGTCCGTGTCCATGGTACCATGTCACGCCCCCAATTATTCGTAACCGCAGCCGATTGGCCGGTGTACCCGTTGTAGATGTCGTTATACTAATTGCACACGGTCTGCTCGAAATAACCAATTTCCATTACTAACCCTCCGTATGTATGGCCTGTGTCGCAATATTACAAGGGTTTAACATTGCGTGACGACTTTCACTGAGCCACAGACATGTCCGCTGCTTTGTTTGGCCCGGTTCCGCTGTGCTACACACATTTAACATGGCGTGACAGGTTGAACAGCTCAGACACGAGGACATCGGGTTGTCCGTCGCTGTCTATTATTGAATGTCTCTGTGGAGTTTGTTTCACAAAGCGAGACAATGTCGGCATTGTTAACGGACATCTCGCGCAGTACGTCCGCACCGCCGCGGGTGACGTATGTCTGCCTTTGGCCGGCGAACAGGCATTATGCTGTGCCATTATGTCTGGGGATATATGGTTTCCTTACATAGATGATGTGCCATACTAGCAATGACCCTAGCAATGACCCGCCTGGGTGTGGGTACTGCTGTATTACCCACGGGAAGAGTGGCCTTAGGGTAAGTGGTGACCTAGGCAGAAGTTGCCACCGATACATCACCCGCTACCCTCCTGGTCTACCTACACCAAATAGAGTCTGGAAAGGTGCCCCGAGTAGAGCAACACCCTAGACGGCTACCTACTTGGCCTATGCCTAAGGCCGGCTATGTGTGTGGTCCCTTGGGCATCGGACTCGAACGTACACGCCTGCCGTGGGTATGTCCAGCATTACCCACATCCAGCCCCAAGGCAGTCAACACAGCATCCATGGCTCCACATGGTGTCCCAGCTGTGTACTCCAGGAACTCTATGGGGAATTTAACCCACACTTAGGACAGCTGTTTAATCTTAGCCTCACCTCAGGATACGCATCTGAGTAGTAGCACAGGGCGACTGTAGTCACACTCCACATAGATGGTGCCTCCACTGACCCTGGTTATTACCATACCATTAGTTTGACAAGCCTTATCTGCAAAGCCATGGAGATGGATCATAATGGGACACATAGATAAAGACATAGGGGACCCGCATACTTTGGATACAACCCAGTTTAGCTTGGTCAGAGTCAGATCATGCCCTTTACACGTGTTTCACTTTGTAGAATCAGTCACCAAGGCCATTGCTGAGGGTAAAGCAGTCCATACAGCCTACCTCAACCCGGCAGAGGCCTTCGACACAATACCCCTCGGGTATAATTGATAAACCCGCCATCTTGAATGTAAATCCATACATCGCCATATGGGTTG
The DNA here is from genome assembly GCF_019279795.1 of Protopterus annectens. NCBI lineage: Eukaryota > Metazoa > Chordata > Ceratodontiformes > Protopteridae > Protopterus > Protopterus annectens. The sequence goes on along the minus strand of NC_056729.1, from coordinate 1,946,441,474 downwards.
CAAACGGGCTAAGTCACAGAACACACATGGCCATAGTTGCTGGTGCCATGTCATACTCACAGCCAGTCACAGGTGGTGTCCCATGGGGCTCAGTCCTGGGTCCACTATTTCCAGCATCTACGCTTCCAATGTACACGCATACACAGGGGGTTATGGTGACAATGTTTGCAGATGACTGCAAACCGGTGCCAAAGTCAGACACACATCTGACACAGATATCCTTCAGGAGTGCCTCACAGATGTGGATAAGTGGTACCAGAGACATGTCCTACAGCTAAATGCCAGGAAATGCATAGGCATACCCTTCGGGAAGAACAAGGTTACCCCGAGCTACCATATAGGTGGCAATCCACTGAGCACAGAGGGGTTACCAGTGATTTGGGGACATGTGTTGTTGTTAACCGATCGTTAGACAGACATGTTGCTAACATAGTTAGGTAGACCATCCACATTGCCCAGATGATCATGAAGGGATTCACATCTAGATCAGGGAGGTCATTGTCCCCTTGTACTCATCGCCAATAGACCTATGATTGGGTACAATGCCCCGCTCAGAATGTATCTGACCCAACACCTGCAGCAGCTGGAAAGGCACCAACAGTTCTTCGACAAACAGATGCAGGGTCTCAGGTATATGTGTTATACTGACCGACTGAAAGAATTCCAGCTGTATACAGTTGCATACCACTTGCCCAGAGGTGACCCGTGCCTGGCATACACGGCTAAGTCGAACCCAGATCTGATGACTATGCTTCACGAAATAAGTTAGATCCTCAGAACCACAAGGGCAGCTGACGCACACCTTGACACTGTCATTAATCGAACGTGTTGTTGGGACGGATTCATCACCCAGACACTCACTATGCTGTGGAACAACATCCCAGTACATGTGAGGGCAAGCACCTCGCTGGCCTTGTGTTAGTATTTACACATGGATGACTGAATTGATTTATTTAAGTAACCTTCTAAATGAATATTTACATTAGCACATTGTGAATGTTTACATTTCGCTGGTCTATTTTACAGTAGTCATAATCATACGGTTTATGTGTATATATTATGGTTCATTTATATTACTAGGTGTCTGCAGTTCTGTTAATATATTGGCACAATCCGTAGGACATATATATGTATCTTACACAGTCAGACATTTGGAAAACATTTTATGTTGGTTCATGTTTCATATATGTACATATATTTATATTTTCCGATGAAGACTGTACCTTTCAAAGCAATGTCTGATGTCCTCACTGTGTGGGATCTGTAACCCAAGTAAGGTTTGTTCGCTTGTTTGCCTTTAAGGCATGTAATTAGTACCTAGCACATCTAATGTACTGACCAATTAATGCTTGTAAATGTAGTAGGTTGGACTGCATTGTATGTAGTCTGAATAAGTCTGCTTATGAAGCAGACGGCGGGCTCCAATAGACTATGGTGACTGCCTTTAATTCTTGGTGTGCTCTGGTTGGTCACTGACGGTCCCTACAGTACCTCGTCTTTGCTTTAGACTTCATCGGCTGGTTGTCTGTGTTTGTTGTATGGGGAATGTCAACTGTAGTCCCTATGTGTATGACTTGTGTAATGCCTTACTACGGCAGTGTAATTCCACCGGTTTGCAGTTATGGGTGCCATCTTAGTCATACGCTTGTCCATCCATGTGAATTGCCTACTATACACTGGTATAGGGCTGTACACATTTCACACCTGCATTTTGCATTCCCCGGAGTATGGTGTGCATTAATAGCGGAGAGTGACGCATGTGCTACGCACACGTCCCTCCCACGGGCGGACAAAGGATTGCCTGCAAAACAACACCGAGGCCAGATTCTACATACCCAGACTCCCTTGACTGCAACAGTGGACAGTACCCATTACACATCCTTCATGTGTGCTGGACTGTGATGTGGACGCAGCTGAATGGACCCGATACCCTGGGTATTTCTATGCATGTGTGCTGCAGTTCATGGACAGCTATCATCAACATTGAACACGCTTGCGTGCATATGTGTACCTGTGACGTGGTGACGACAATTAGATCACATGAGTAATGCAGGAAGCTAGCAGGCATTCTCTGAACAGAATTTTGGGTCCTACAATGGACACCGATGTGCATATGTCAAGTTAGATGTTGCTGGACTGTGTCCACCTGCCCAGTGCTTTTCACTGCTGGTGTATGTTCCCAATCGCTGATGTCTGTTTGACTACCCATTCCACATGGTGCTACATAACCAGCTGATTTAGTACTGTGAACAAATTACATACATCCAAAGATGCTGGTTAGCAACTGCTTCATATAAACCTCAGACATCCCAATGGGACATATCCGCCACTATATTTCCAATATAACACCACCGAACATGTTGCTTACCTATGCATTCATTTAACCATGTTGTCTTCATAGGTGGGATAGCCATAGTTTACATATCCTACTTGACGCTGTGTGTGTGCCATTAGTATGTGTTCCACAGGTCGCACATCTGTTCCGCTGTACGGTAGCGGTGCTCCTCAGTCTGTTGCTGGCAGATTGAGTGCTGTGTACGCCGGTGTTGGCACGACGGTCCTGCTTTGTATGTGGAATGTCAACTGTAGTCCCTATGTGTATTTCCTGTGTTATGCCTTCCCGCGGCTATGTCATTTACCCGGGTTTGCAGTTGTGGGTGCCATCCTGGCCATACGGGTGTCCATCCATGACAATTGCCTACTGGACACTAGTATAGGGCTGTACACATTACACACCTACATTTAGCATTCTCCGGAGTATAGTTTGCATTATTAGCGGAGAGTAAGGCAGGTGCTACGTACACATCCCTCCCACGGGGCGGGAGAAAGGATTGCCTGCGAAACAACACCGAGCACAGAGTCTACATACCCAGAATCCCTTGACTGCAACAATTGACAGTACCCATTACACATCCGCCATGTGTGCGGACTGTGATGTGGACGAGGTCTATGGACCCGGTACCCTGGGTATTTCTGTGCATCTGTGCTGCATGACATGGACAGCTATCAGCAACATTAAACACGCTTGTGCATATGTGTACCTGTGACTACAATGAGTTCAGTTAGTTGATTAAATAAGACATTCCTGTCTTTAGACAAATTTTTGGGTCCTACAATGGACACCACTGTGCATATGTAAAGTGTAGAGCTTGTCGGACTGTGTCCTTGTGAGCACTGGGTTTCACTGATACTGTGTGTTCAGGAATCGCGGATGTCTGTTTGACCACCCATTCCACATGGTGCTACATAACCAGGTGATTTAGTACTGTGGACAAATGACATACATCCAAAGATGCTGGTTAGCAACTGCTCCATATAAACCGCAGACGTCCCAATGGGACATATCCGCCACTGTATTTCCAATATAACACCACCAGAACATGTTGATTACCTATGTATTCATTTAACCATGTTGTCTTCATAGGTGGGAATGCCATAGTTTACATATCCTACTTGACGTTGTGTGTGTGCCATTAGTATGTGTTCCACAGGTCGCACATCTGTTCCGCTGTATGGTAGCGGGTGCTCCTCAGTCTGTTGCTGGCAGATTGAGTGCTGTGTACGCCGGTGTTGGCACGAGGGTCCGTCTTTGTATGTGGAATGTCAACTGTAGTCCCTATGTGTATTTCCTGTGTTATGCCTTACCGCGGCTATGTCATTTACCCGGGTTTGCAGTTGTGGGTGCCATCCTGGCCATACGGGTGTCCATCCATGACAATTGCCTACTGGACACTAGTATAGGGCTGTACACATTCCACACCTACATTTAGCATTCTCCGGAGTATGGTTTGCATTATTAGCGGAGAGTAAGGCAGGTGCTACGCACACATCCCTCCCACGGGTGTGGGATAGGATTGCCTGCGAAACAACACCGAGCACAGAGTCTACATACCCAGAATCCCTTGACTGCAACAACTGACAGTACCCATTACACATCCGCCATGTGTGCGGACTGTGATGTGGACGCAGTTCTATGGACCCGTACCCTGGGTATTTCTGTGCATCTGTGCTGCATTACATGGACAGCTATCAGCAACATTAAACACGCTTGTGCATATGTGTACCTGTGACTACAATGAGTTCAGTTAGTTGATTAAATAAGGCGGCATTCCTGTCTTTAGACAAATTTTTGGGTCCTACAATGGACACCACTGTGCATATGTAAAGTGTAGAGCTTGTCGGACTGTGTCCTTGTGAGCAGTGGGTTTCACTGATACTGTGTGTTCAGGAATCGCGGATGTCTGTTTGACTACCCATTCCACATGGTGCTACATAACCAGGTGATTTAGTACTGTGGACAAATGACATACATCCAAAGATGCTGGTTAGCAAATGCTCCATATAAACCGCAGACATCCCAATGGGACATATCCGTCACTGTATTTCCAATATAACACCACGGTAACATGTTGATTACCTATGCATTCATTTAACCATGTTGTCTTCATAGGTGGGAATGCCATAGTTTACATATCCTACTTGACGTTGTGTGTGTGCCATTAGTATGTGTTCCACAGGTCGCACATCTGTTCCGCTGTACGGTAGCGGGTGCTCCTCAGTCTGTTGCTGGCAGATTGAGTGCTGTGTACGCCGGTGTTGGCACGACGGTCCGCTTTGTATGTGGAATGTCAACTGTAGTCCCTATGTGTATTTCCTGTGTTATGCCTTACCGCGGCTATGTCATTTAGCCGGGTTTGCAGTTGTGGGTGCCATCCTGGCCATACGGGTGTCCATCCATGACAATTGCCTACTGGACACTAGTATAGGGCTGTACACATTCCACACCTACATTTAGCATTCTCCGGAGTATGGTTTGCATTATTAGCGGAGAGTAAGGCAGGTGCTACGTACACATCCCTCCCACGGGGCGGGAGAAAGGATTGCCTGCGAAACAACACCGAGCACAGAGTCTACATACCCAGAATCCCTTGACTGCAACAATTGACAGTACCCATTACACATCCGTCATGTGTGCGGGACTGTGATGTGGACGCAGTTCTATGGACCCGGTACCCTGGGTATTTCTGTGCATCTGTGCTGCATTACATGGACAGCTATCAGCAACATTAAACACGCTTGCGGTGCATATGTGTACCTGTGACGACAATGAGTTCAATTAAGTGTTGAAAGAAGGCGGCATTCCTGTCTTTAGACAAATTTTTGGGTCCTACAATGGACACCACTGTGCATATGTAAAGTGTAGAGCTTGTCGGACTGTGTCCTTGTGAGCAGTGGGTTTCACTGATACTGTGTGTTCAGGAATCGCGGATGTCTGTTTGACTACCCATTCCACATGGTGCTACATAACCAGGTGATCTAGTACTGTGGACAAATGACATACATCCAAAGATGCTGGTTAGCAACTGCTCCATATAAACCGCAGACATCCCAATGGGACATATCCGTCACTGTATTTCCAATATAACACCACCGGAACATGTTGCTTACCTATGCATTCATTTAACCATGTTGTCTTCATAGGTGGGAATGCCATAGTTTACATATCCTACTTGACGTTGTGTGTGTGCCATTAGTATGTGTTCCACAGGTCGCACATCTGTTCCGCTGTATGGTAGCGGGTGCTCCTCAGTCTGTTGCTGGCAGATTGAGTGCTGTGTACGCCGGTGTTGGCACAGGGGCCGGGTTTTGTGTGTGGAGTGTCAACTGTAGCCCCTATGTGTTTTCCCTGTGTTATGCCTTACCGGCTATGTCATTTACCGGTTTGCAGTTGTGGGTGCCATCCTGGCCATACGGGTGTCCATCCATGACAATTGCCTACTGGACACTAGTATAGGGCTGTACACATTCCACACCTACATTTAGCATTCTCCGGTGTATGGTTTGCATTATTAGCGGAGAGTAAGGCAGGTGCTACGCACACATCCCTCCCACGGGGCGGGAGAAAGGATTGCCTGCGAAACAACACCGAGCACAGAGTCTACATACCCAGAATCCCTTGACTGCAACAATTGACAGTACCCATTACACATCCGTCATGTGTGCGGACTGTGATGTGGACGCAGTTCTATGGACCCGGTACCCTGGGTATTTCTGTGCATCTGTGCTGCATTACATGGACAGCTATCAGCAACATTAAACACGCTTGCGGTGCATATGTGTACCTGTGACGACAATGATTTCAGGTACGCATTGAAATAAGACATTATTCGATTCTTTCCACAATTTTTGGGTCCTACAATGGACACCACTGTGCATATGTAAAGTGTAGAGCTTGTCGGACTGTGTCCTTGTGAGCAGTGGGTTTCACTGATGCTGTGTGTTCAGCAATCGTATGTGTGCTTGACTACCCATACTGTGTTGTGCTACAGGAACCATGTCTTCCGACACCAGAAACCAATGCTATACATCCAATGTTGCAGGTTAACAACCACTTTCATACCATACCCAGAGGTCACGATTGGGAGGTATTGCCACTTTATTATCGGAACAACACCCCCAGACTGTGTACATCATGGGAACTTTAGGCCAGTCTTACCGCCATTTCCAATTGTAATTGGCAGACACATGTCAATACATGTATGATAACACATATTGTCATGCAGAAGTTGATCTATGTTATTTGGACATTGGCTTCTGCTTTTGGCATCCGTTGCTGTGAGTGTTGCCAGTTACCATACACATTGCTTGCTCAGAGGCAGACTACACAATACTGCGCAGTACTGTGGTCTCCTTTAAGGACCCTGAGCCAGTGGTCGATGGTACGGCAGCCACTGCATCAATCACATTTGCCATCTACCAGTACCTACAGGACTGCATGAGCCAGTCATTCACTTACCCAACTGTGGTTCACTGTACCAATGCCAAGCATCCAGTGTGGTGTACCCCAGCCATACACAAAATGTACAACACGAGGAGGTGGCTACTACAAGGTGGAGCAGACACCTTGTGAGGTGTGACACCCTTGGTCATCATATGTGTAGACTTACACACTGTCATGAAATAGTCCAGGGCACATTCCACAGATATACCTACATGGACCTGGCTAACAATCATACCACCTTCAGTTGCTATGCTGGACACCTGGGAGCTCAGTCCCACATATGCTCTGACTGGGTTCACATAGAGGTGGGGTTTACTCAACATACACACATTGCCAACATACAGGCTGACAAGTCCAGTGAGGACATCTCCACACCCTCCCTGCACACATGAGGTGATGTGTGTACCACTGGTTTGTGGTCACCAAATGTTCTGTGACACACAGGTGGGACATGCTCTCTCCAGGGTAGTGGACATAGCATCGATGAGACCAGCTGGTGACCCCGCTGTGTACTCCACTATCTCGGTTATGAATTGGACCCACAGTTAGGACAGCTATTTCTTTGTAGCCTCACCTCAGGTAGGGTACCCAGGTTGTGTCACATGGCAACTGTAGTCCCACGTCAGAAGGCCAATACCTCCACTGAGGCTGGTTATTACTGTCCCATTACCCTGAGGAGACCTATCTGCAAAGACATGGGGAGGGATCATACTGTGGCTCGTACATGACTGCATAGGGGACATACTTACTTTGCCTCACACACGGTTTGTCTTGTTCAGGGGCGGTTCATGCCTTTAAAGCATGGTTGACATTTTCAGGACAGTCGCCGAGGCCACTGATGGGGTGTTGCAGTCCATACAGCCTACCTCGACCTGGCAAAACCCATCATCACATTACGCGCCTCAGGTATCGTTGATAAACCCATTGGCTGGGATGTGAACACGCACATCACAGAATGTGTTGTAAACTGTCTATGTGACACAACCCACACGGTCATAGTTGCTGGCAGCATATCAGACCTACTGCCTGTCAGAAGTGGTGTCCCATGGGGCCCTTCCATGTGTGCACTCCTGTCATACACCTACATCTTCACGGTACAGGCACACACAGGGGTGCTATGGGCAACAGTGTTTGTAGATGACTGCAAAACAGGTGCCATAGTGGGACAGACATCTGACACAGATATCCTTTGAAGGGGCCTCCCAGGTATGCATATCTGCTGTCAGGGACATGTCCCACAGCTAAATGCAACGTCATGCAACATCATACCTGTGGAGAAGTACTAGGTCACCCCTGTCCAGCATATAGGTGGCTGTCCACTCAGCACAGGGGTGATTACCAGGAATCAGGGGACAGTGTTGGATGGTCACCATTCATTCCACACACACGTTGCTATCGTGGTTGTGTGGGTCTTCTACATTGCCCACCTGTTGGTGCAGGGATTCACATCTACATCAGGCTAGGTCATTGTTCCCTTGTACCCATTACGTGTTACACCTATGATCTACTACATTGCCCCATTCAGACTGTATCTGACCATACACCTACAGCAGCTGGGAAGCCCACATAGGTTGATCGTTGTACAGATGCAGGATGACACCATTTTGTGTAATGCTGCCCCACATGTAGGAGGACCCCTGCCACATCACGTCACATACCTGCTGTTTGGTGTTGACCTGTGCCTGACATACAAGGCCATGTCAACCCATATGTCATGTGTATGCTTCACCTACTGTATCCGCATCCCTCAGAATCACTAGGGCAGGTGACATTTACCTTGTCACGGTCATTCATGGGATGTGTTTGGGTGACACATATATCACCCAGACAATCATTATGCTGTGGATCTACATCACAGTACATGTGAGACAGACATCCTTCCTAGCCTTGTTCGCAGCTATGTTGTCCATTGGATGGAGAATTGCAGGTATAGGCCAGGGATTACATCATTATCACTGCTTGACGGAGATACAGCAATATCATGGGTATTTCATCTGAAGCACAGAAGGTTGGCAAAGTCATCCTAACTATGGTGTAGTATTATGGCTGGGCCTGGGACGATGGCCTACCCTGTACCTATGGACGTGTGAACCTATATTCATAGTTTGTCACATGTACAATTGTCTATTAGCTTCTAAAGTTGCACGTCATATTATGTTTAAATATGTATTTTGCTAACATTCTCCCTCCTTTGATTGCTTCTACTCTATCCAGAGACATATACAACATTATTTCATTCCCTGGCGTCTTCCTCTGTGGAACGTTTAACTAGGCAGGTAATTTGATGTACATTGCAAGTAGGATTGCATTTTCTATTGACAAATACCACTACAGGTCTTGATCCATAGTCTCAGGTACAGGTATGTTGCCAGAGTCCCTGACTAATACTTACATGCACAGTATCCGCACTAGACACATGCTCCCAATATGAGCAGAACAACACAAATGGCAATCATGATATTCAGTATGACTGACCCCATCCACCCAATGGTTTGTGGAAATGGTTCGGCAGTGGGTTTGGGCCTGGTTCCGCCATGGATGACACCTGCTATATTACCTGTAGGTGGGCGTTGCTTTTGGTCTCTTCATGTGGTAGTTGGACACAGCGATCTTCTTCAGTAAGCGCGCACGTACCAATTCTCAGCGCCACGGTGCAGTCGTGCACTATTACATTTTCTGACACAACAGTTCTCATTGCATCCAGTTCATCAGTCACATGTTCAGGAGCGTGAAGTCACATTCATCCTTCCTCCGACAGTTTTTGATAACTTCCTCTGTTCCCTGATTGATTTCACTACTCCAGAAGCTGGGGGTGTTCCAGCCCAGGTTGTGACGCTGTCACTGAAGTCCATATGAATCGGTATTCCTTTATCTCTTGCAGAGGACTGACATGTCAGAACAGCTTCCATTTCACCCACTGGATTAGTAGGTTTCTCGACTGTGTTCCCAGTTCTTGAGCTATATGTGTTATAGTTCGTTTCGCACCCACAGGCAATTGTACAGTATGTCATGTGACTGGAGCCAGATAACCCAAATAACAACTGCCGGACCAATTCCCAGGTAACCATTGCTATGCTTATTTCCCACAAACAACATAACTATATTCTACTTTATTACTGATGCGGGTTACCTCTGCATGTAACAAATTCCTGTCTCTAACAGAGGACTGTTTATACAATTCAGGATGTTTCTGCACATCCTTCAACATTGTTCTCATGATGTTTCAATACAAATTAGGAATGGTGCTACAAGTAGTACTGTGATCTTTGGCTGTTATATGACATTCGTAAGACACAGTTATGTTACAAATACTCCCACCAACTGAAACTGTACCATGTTTATGATAACATACAATTCCTTTTTGTGTAACAGGTAAGTACATTGCCACGTTGTCCTGTGATCTCACAGAACCTGTATCAAAGTGTAGATATTCACAAGTCTCAATCTATCCCCAAGGGGACAACATGCATCGGAAGTCCTCCATATGATGTAGGTATGGCAGTACAAACACAGCAATTTAAAGTGTTCCTAGTCTCTATATGCACACGCATCATGCCTAGGTATCTGTTGAAGTGTGGAAGACACTCTGTGGCCAGTTCATCACGTATCAGTATTTGTATCCGTGTAGTTATATGCAGGTAAGGTCCCGGAAATTGTAACGTAAACACAAACATGGTTAATAGGTGTATAATCATTAGGACAGCAAACATAAATGTCTTTGGGGTTGCTTTGTATTGTTATACAGTCTTCACCGGGTGATTCGGGCTCTTTGGTATATCAGCTACAAGATGTCAATCAGACTTGATATCCTTTACCAGTTTGAGAAATGTGAGGTGGACCCAGGACGACCTCTCTGCAAACTTTACTGCGGTAGGCGTTGCCAACAGTACCCGGTACAGACATTCGCACTGTCCACTTGGCAATAATGTTCTTTGGATAACAGTGACATACACACAGGATACTGGTGTCAGCTATGCTTCCGTCTTCGTTTGCTCTTATCTGTAACAGACTTTAACTGAGGAACAGTGTTACTAGTTAACAATCCTCTCATGTCACCTACTACTGAGTCATCGACCTCCGGCTCTGCAGGCATGACAGCTTTCCACTCTGGCACATGATATGCCATTCCACATACTACTTTGAAGTGGGTGCAGCACTTTACATTTGGAACTGTTGTCATGCTCAGCAATGCTAGAGGTAGACAGCTCATGTAACTCGTCTGGATGTCACCCACCAAACTCCTCTACTTATTTCTCGGGATCCCATTCTCCCGCGGCAGCAGTCGTGCTGAGTGTGGGTTGTACATGCAATTGACATTCATGGTAATACGAAGTAATCCCCCAGGTAGCGTGATTGTCTGGTTAACTACATGTGTTCTATTGTCACTGTAGCTTCTTTACAGCATGCCAGATCTAGGGATACTTAATTTTACTGGCACCTTTGCCACTGCTGCTGCATCCGGATTACTGGTTGGGAATGCTTCTACCCATTTTGATTATATATATGTGTAATCGCTAAACAGTATTTGTTCCTTCACATTTATGCAGATGTATGAATTCCATACAAATAGTATGGAACGGTTAGGGTGGTGTAGGTAAACTCACTCCCTTCGGTTTAAATACTCCCTGTGCATGATATCTACGGCAAACGTGACACGCTGCTCATGAGGTTTGTATGTGGTTCGTAATTCCGTATGTTAGGGGTATTCTGTTAACCAAATGTACCATCCCCCCTGTTGAGACATGTCTCTACCCATGGCTCCACAAAGCCGCATATCTGAATATATTAGACGTTAATATTGGCTTTATCACTGTGGATATGTGCAGTCCGTGTTCAAGGATTGCTCCTCGTCATAACCACGTCGGCTTTTCTGCTTTTGTAGTTGCTGTTTGCATTGTTTGTACAGTTTCTACATCTAAACAGTCTGAGGTTTGTCATTCCTCATTCACACAGACACTTTCCAACTGTGATGCTGCTTGTTTTGCAGGTGCATGAGCTCATGCCTCAACTTTCCTACTGTTATCCTGTTGCTTTCTATGCCCTGCACATTTACAATTACCTACTTCAGTGGGTAACTGCATGTAGTCTAATGCATTCAGGTTCGTATGCGCATGATTAATCGGTTTACCGGTGGATGTTATCATTCCCCTATTCTTCCACTGCTGCTCATAAACATGCACTGCACAGACAACAGAATGACTATCGGGACATATGTCCACACATCATTTTTCCGCTACAGTACAAGCACGTGTTAAAGCTATCTATTCTGCTGCTTGAGCAGACACGTTATGCTGCAGGGTTTGGCCGTCTACAATGTCATTATCAATAACTACTGCATAAACTACTTCATTCGTTCCTGTAGGACTCTGTCTACATGATCCGTACACATTAACTGTCACCTCTGCATCATCTAAGGGTATATCAGTGTTATCATGTCTGTGTGTAGTTATTTAATCCATTTCGTATAGGCAACTGTGTGGTGTGCCATACACAGGTGTCAGACGTGACGTTGATAGGTTTCATGTTGTACAACGTTCAATCACCATGTGAGGTTGACTCAGTGGTATGGTCAGACATGACAAATGTCTAGCACGAGTCAGGAATTCTATCTTCTCTTGCAGCAGATTGATCGCAACTGCATGACACATTCTCACAGTGAGAGGGTGGTCTAGTAACATTACGGCCGGGGCCTGTACTGCCATGGGTGCTACAACAACTGCCTGTACACAATGTGGCACTGACCATGCCACAGTGTCCAACTGCAATGAGTAGTCATCTATTTAGCGTTGCTTACTTCCCTGCTGTTGCATCAAGACTGACGTCATATATCTCCGCTTACAATCTACGGTCTGACAACATGTGTTATGATTATTCACGAGACCTACTACAGCTGTTGAGGCTATCAATCGTTCTAGTCTGCATAACGCTGTTTCTGCTACTGTAATCTGGTGTACTATGTGTTGTGCTGCCATAGGTGTATTAAAGGTTAAGGCAAACAATACAGCGGATTCCACAGCATTGTTTGGTATCCAGATTTAACATGTGTTAGTCGGCCCAGACACGACATCATTCCCTTCTTGTTAGTTGGCTTGGGTGCTTATTATATTGCTACCTTCCTATCGTCATGTGATGTTCTACCCTACTTGGATACCAGATATGCCAGGTAATTGACCTGTATTCTCTGTAGTTGCAATTTATGCTTGCTTACTTTATGTCCCTGTTCTGCTGATTATCTCAGTAATGCTATTGTATCTTCCATACATTGCTGCTGGGTAGGGGCCGCAAGCAGAATATCATCCAATTAAAGTGGAGCTTGACTGGCCCGGGTGGAGTTGACACCGGAATGTAGCTAGCCATCCCCTGTGAGAATATCGTTGTACTTTCACAGTAGCCCCGATAGCCGGGTATGGCTGTATCTGTCACCCTGACTGTACAAGCAAAGCAATATGAACTATGTGGATGTATAGGTATTGCAAAGTAAGCATAGCTTATATGTACCACGGTAAGATACTTCTGTGGCATGTTCATAGCATTGAATATAGTGTGTGGGTCTGGCACCAACGCTACCCTAAGTATTCTTACATGATTTACAGCTTATACATACTGTACCATCCGCCATTCCTCTTTTGGTTTCCGATCAGGAGATACAGGGGTATTGCATGGTGAATAGCGATTACTTTGTGGATGGGGAATTCCCTCTCTGACTTTGCAGATATCTTCTGGTGTCCACGGTCTATACGCTAGGGGGGTTGGGTCCTGGCCTTCCTGTCCTGCATGATGGTTCGGTACTTCAATTAATTGACAGATATCCTCACTCTGTTTTAGTACTGTGTTCTTACTCGGGTGTCCCTAGGTATGTTACGTGTTCGGGATGTGGTTTCAATAGCTTCTATTACATTTGTTCGTTGTGCTACCTCTGTTGCCACAGGATAATGTGTGGGGACTAGCCTGCCCTCCCGCTTAATATCCTGCATGTGGTATCTGAGGTGGTAGGGTGTTGTGGGGGGGGGGGCGGTCGGTACTACTGTATTATGATCTTCTCTGTGTGTATGATGCTTAGCCATTTGTAGTGTTCTATTCCCTTCGGTACACTACCTCAGTCCACCGATGTGCATGACGGATACCCAATTGTCGCTGTTTTGTCGCCTGCACATCTTAGGGCTGCCACCTTTTCCAATGCACAATGTGGGACATTAGTGTTCGAACGTGTAATTTGCCTGGAAAATGCATACCCACGGCCAGTACATAGGACAGGTATTCACGTTTTGCCAGGAGAGCGACCAATTGTTGTAGCATTTCAGTTGCTTATTCTGTTTATTATTATATTTTGCTGTTCCACATACAAATTTACTGTTTTATGCTACCATCTTGATATATATCTGGGAAATGTTTGTCCTGAGATATCAGGACATTTGACATTTGTTCGGTTTATTTACAGGACACGGCTGGCCAGAGAGGGCATATCCCTCTCAGGGTGGAACAGGTGTTTACCTTGGAACATATGCATCAAATTTTCAGGGATTACAATGTTTCAGTAACGATATGTTGCCTAATATACCATCAATGTCATATTTATTACCCCATTTTGCTGCGTAACTCACATTATGTGCTCTCTGCGATTGCATATTCTTCACGTCACCCGTCAAACGCGGATCACATGATCTGTTGCTTCAATAATCTCCCATATCCTCTACACGACTGCTACATACCCTTCTGTCATAACACGTGTGTCTCCTTCCCTGTATCCACTGTAGTGTCTACAATCACTATTTACTCTGCTGTGTGTTCCCCTGACCTATGTTCAGATTTAACAGTATGTGGGTAGGTCTTTGACCCAATATCACTACTGTTAACAGAAACACAATGTAGTCTGGTCCCTGATCTACAATAGACACAAAAAGGCAGACACTCCTTACCTGGGCCTCCTGTTTAAGGCTGCACGTTTTCTTCTTGGGATCCAGTTTTCCGCTTTTCAGCCACAGATCAGACAGTAAACAGCCTCTTTACACACAACAATTCAGTCGGAGGTCTTTTCATTCAAGAAGAACCATTTATGCATATTCTCCAGCGTACATGTCTAACCAGCCATGCACTCTGACCTGTAGCTTACCAAGGGAATTCCGGATTACAAGGATCACAATGTGAAATAAGTTGTTACAACCAGACTGTAGTTATCAGTAGGCTTTTCTAAGTGACAGCCGATAACACAGGAGGCTCGGGTTCGGAACGTTTTAGTAGTGTACACAGGCAGGCTAAATAATATACAGTCCAAGTATGAGAGTTTTGTCTGACTCTATACAGTAAGCAGTTTCTTTATATAGTGTTTACAATCAGCTTTTGCCCACCTTACTGACGTGGTCGGTCACAGGGCATTTCCATCACTATGGTCCGCAATTGTCTATACATACGTGGGTGCTGGGGTCGTGCTTTTAAATTGTTTTCTCATGGGAATAACACAGCCTTGCAAGGCACCTTGTACATTACAGTATCCTTTTGTGATTGTAGCTGTTTCAAGGACCCTAGACTGTTACGATACAGTGGACAGTTAATTTCTTAATACGTTGCTTTGTCTCTCTGGTAGGGAGTTGTACTGCTATCTTCGATTGAGCTCACAAGGCCATCCTCCTCTGGGGAAGGAGTGCTGTTATGCATGTACATACATTTATTGTTCTGTAACCCAGCAAATAATTAATGATGACAGACATGAGCCTGCTGTACTGCTTACTGCCAGGTTCAGAATTCCATCACAGTACAGCTTAGCTTCACCAATTACATGCAGGCTTAGTTCTACTGCCATATTGTATGGTACAATTCAATACATTATATAGTATTTCGAGTGTAAACTGGAACTTCATATGTGTTTCTATATATTTTACGAACAACATCCATCCGGCCATATGCATGTTGTTCCGTCCTTTACCTTGACCGTGTGTATTTGTCCGTCCAGCCACGCTAATCTCCACATGTGATGTCCCAGTTTCCCCTTCTTTGCCTGTAGCACCCTGTTAGGACGTCCTGTGTGGTAGGCACCTGTTCCGCTATATGTGATCGACTTCACTGCAAAGATAATCATCGATGCGGTGGTCCAACGACCCGACTTGTCCACATGTGTACAGTTATGTGCACCATGTCGTATGCAAACCTAGATGGTTTGGACGGGTACATACTACATGCTGGATGTACACATTCTGCTGACACATTCACATGCAGCCATTTACATATCTGTACCTGCGGTGGGTTGGTGACATGTGGGGTACGTATTTGCCCGCGTGGCATTGCCTAACACAAACATCTTACCACAGTCCAGGTATGCACATTGTGTGTGGTTGTATAGCTGCACACGGATGCTAGCAGGTTTGGGTGCAGGGGTATACATGGGTGTGACTGACATGTACAATGAGGCTATTGTGTAGTACATCCGAATGCATGGGTTCTGCTTCTGGATATTACACTTCATCATACACCATCCAGTGTATGCAACAGAGACGTTGCTGGGTCTGGGATATGTTGCTATGCACATGTTTGCCTGTGTTTGAGGTATCTTGCTTCCTTACTGTTGTTATGTCAGCACAGCTACCCGGCTATGTACTGTCACTACTGCTTGTGACCATTATGGTTGGCACCTTTTCCAATGCCCATAGTGGGGCATGTTATGTGGACACTTCGAATTTGCAGGACTACACATACCCAGGGCTAGTGCAGTTGACAGAACTTCACTTGTTTGCCATACTATGAGCTTATTCTGTAAGCGTTTGGGTTCCTTATTTATTTTCTTATGCCATGTCTGTGTTCCATATCGTAATGTATATGTTTTATGCTACTATTTACATGTATATTGCGGAATTTATGGCAGGGGATCGGAGGTCATTTTCCATTTTACGATTGTTGCAGGGACACGACTGTCCAATCAGGGACTGTCCATGGCACATTGGGACAGCAGGTAACCCTGGTGACCATGCCCATGTCGCTACTGGGGTTTCCACCTTTTCCATTTTCCGATCTGGGATATTTCCGGGACTCACATCTGACTTTACAGGCCGACACATACAAACGGTCACTATATAGCATAGAAATTCACTTGTTTGCCTAAATAATATGCTTATTATTGTGGCAATTTCCTTGCTTATTCTGTTTATTGTGTCATTTAGGTATTTCTGTTACAGAAATAACCAATTCATGCTACCATTACATTAAATACAGGATATCATTGTGTCCTACAATCGTAGCACATCAGCCATTTCTAATACGTTTTTTCGGAACACAACTGTCCATGGAGAGACTGCCCCAACCAAAGTGGGACAGGTGGTGACCTTAGTCGCTGATCCTATGTCGGTGCGGCGCGCTGACATGCGGCTGTACACCTTCTCTGAGTGTAAACACTGACAGTACATTGCGGGACGAACGCGGTCTTATGCGTATCCTTTGCTCCTTGGACGGGTACACTTATGCCTTCGTGGCTTCTATTTGCTTCTCCGTTAATTTGGGACGGGGACTATGTTGCATACTGTACGTGCGTTTCATTCTGCACAGGACCTGGCTGCTGCCATTACTATTGTGGGCGGACCGTGGCTGTCAGCACATTAGGTTGCTCACCTCATGCCGGCTTAGACACGCCTCCAGACGCATCCTACCTGGGCTCGCTCACGTACACTACGCACGTGTCTGTGATTCCGGTGCACTCTCATTAATATGTATTTGGCGCTACTGCGCCGGATATTCCATGCACCGCCGGCGCAGGCCTTACGCCGGCCTTGCGCCGAGCTTCATGAATCCCGGGGACTATGTTGTTTTTGATGAATATAGTAGCTTTTTCTAAGTCATTAAAGGTTCTCATCTCATTGGCAAAAAGTATTTTTATAGACACTATGTTGTTTTTGATTAATATAGTAGCTTTTTCTAAGTCATTAAAGGTTCTCATCTCATTGGCAAAAAGTATTTTTATCTTGGCTGGAAAGGCCAGCTGTGCTTTAATGTTGTTTTTGTTTTAACAGTTTTATTATTGGCCAGACTTTTTTTCCTTTGTTCTAGTAATCTGGAAGAATAATCATTGTCAAACCTTATCAGGCTTTGATTGTATTTTAAGGGTGATTTTCTCCAAGCAGATTTTAATATTAGTTCATTGTCCAGAAATGAAAGAAATGTTATAACTATGGATCTAGGTGGAGTATTAGTTGAGTTTGATGCAGGTTTCCTCAGTGCTCTATGTGCAATTTCAATTCCAAACGAAAGTCCCTCTTTCAAGTCTAAAAGTTCAGGAATCCAGGTTGTTAATAATGAAATGATGTATTCCCCTTTTCAGGCAGACCAAAGATCCTAATGTTGTTTCTCCTTTCCCTGCTTTCTAAGTCATCTATTTTGTTAAGCAGCCATGTATTCTATTTAAGCAGAGATTTTTTTTGGAATTCTTCCACTTTGAGTCTCCCTTCAATGTCATTTAGAGAAGTCTCTATATTTGTTATTTTCGTATGATGTTGCTGTAATAGTTCCTTAAGAGTATCAGTCTGTTTTTGAGAATTTAATTTGAGGTTTTCTAAGTCATTTTTAAAGCCATCCATCTTCAAAGATAGTTCCTGTAAGGTAGGTGTCATCAATTGCAGTTCTTTTTTCAAAGCAGCATCTGGATGAGAATTCCTTGAGTTGTTCATATTCAGTGACTTAATATAAATCCAAGTTACTTGACAGGAAAATTTCTGCATATCTCCACCAAAATTGATATTTATGTAGTTTAGTAGTTATCTATATATTTCTCATGTTTTAAACTTGAAAATAATAACATTTTCCTATATTATTATACTAGTTTATGGAGCTCTCAAAATTTACTGCTCTCAGTTGGCCATCTAGGCTCTGCCCCCATCGTCATCATATGCGTTGTTAGACTCATCATCATTCTCTTTCGGTTTTTCCCGTTAGGGGTCGCTACAGCGGATCATCTCTTTCCATTTCTTCCTATCCTCTGCATCTTGTTCTGTCACACCAACCACCTGCATGTCCTCTCTCACCACGTCCATAAACCTTATCTTAGGCCTTCCTCTATTCCTCTTATCTGGCAGCTCCATCCTTAGCATCTTTTTCCCAATATACCCATCATCCCTCCTCAGCACATGTCCAAACCAATGCAATCTCGTCTCTCTTGCTTTGTCTCCAAACTGTCCAACATGAGCTGACCCTCTAATATACTGATTCCTAATCCTATCCATCCTAGTCACACCGAGTGCAAATCTTAACATCTTTAACTCTGCCACATCCAGCTCTGACTCCTGCCTTTTTGTTGTTAGACTATTTCCACATATTACTCAACATTTCTGAGAATAGGAAGGAGCACAATACAGAACTGTAAGGATCTCCCTGCTTGATCTCTATTGCCTAAGATAGGAAGTCTAGGAGTTTTAATCTGCAGTGCCTGTTGTTTAAGTAGTTTGTCAGCAATTACTGAAAGTGCTTATCTGCACAGTAAACAAACTGGAAAATGAAGCAACCACGACAGGTAATCCACCACTCCTGTACTGTAACCACACTAGAATTTATTGTGAGCGGTTTCGTCCACTTACAATGAAGGAACTTTTCAGACCTACAATGTTTGTCAAGGTTATCTGCACAGTGACATCAAGTCTGACATGAATGAGCTCTTTGTCAGTTTTGAATGCCTCGGGAAAGCTTAGAAAAATCATGTTAGGGGGTACATTCTTCATTTAGCTGCTGCTGATTTGATTACAGATACAATGGAGTGTGACATGAATATATTATGAAACACTTATAATTGCAGCTAACAGAAAAATAAATTGTTTATGTGTTACTTAGACACAAGGCCCTGTAGAGTATTACTCAGGGTATGCTATAACCTGTACAATTTAAACAACTGGAGACCTATGTCTAGCATTTTCACCTTAATATTTCTCTGTGTGCATCACAGTGACATCACTTGTGATTATTATTTATAACCTCATGGGGGTGTAGTGTGCAAAGATGCTAGAAGAAACATAAATACATCTGACAAAATAATGTAATTCTTGAATCCAAACTGAATTGAGATCAAGTGGAATACCATTTTGTCCTGCTTTGGCTATACCACCACGTCTGCCACTGAAAACCTCCTGTGCAAACTCGCATATGCCTACTTTCCACATATTATGGATTGCATTCAAACAAAACTGAGAATGATTTCCTGCTTCATCTAGGGATTGAACACAGGCCCTTTGGTATACCACTCTGGCTATGCCTCCAGGTGCACCTTTGAAGACTTGCATGGGATCTCTTCAACATTTTAAGCCTGTCTCAGTGTGCGGATCAATAGCTACTCCCAACATTTGTTACATTTCATAAGAACACTATATGCACCTTGACCTTTTGTAATCCATACTGTGCACAACACAGAAGGCCATGTTATTTAAGGTAATATGTTATTGGAGCATAATTCTTTCAAGGCAGTAGAACACTAAGGAATGAGTTTGGCCTGTAGTTCTCAGTCTTTTCATAATCAGTCACATTCTGCATAGATATGACTCTTACCTCTTTAAGGTTATCAGGAAGAGAACAGTTTGTCTTTGATCTGTTTATCAAGCAAATTATAGGCTTTTTATTGCCCTTGTAGTAAGTTTACATACATGGGGTAAAACTTACCAAGTACTGTGGCACCACTGGTATTAATTTTTGCAGGGCTTTTTTCCATTATCCAGTCCCTCATTTACAGTTAAACTCCTTGCCATCTACTCAGCTGACTTACTTATTTCTCCGTGAGGTAATAGAACCCATCCACTCAGGAGACTTGATTTTTTCCCTAGCTGTTTTCCAGTGAGCATGTTCATGTCATCCCAAGGGATGCTGTACAACAGAAGCAAATTGTTGTCATGTCTCCCATGTTTACAAGAGATGTCCCATCAATTGCTCTGCCTTCCTGGAGGCTGTTTCTAGTAATCCAGATATCCCGTTGGAATTTAACATGGAATCTAAACTTTTGAAATCTGTCACCCATATTAACACATACCAGTGAAGGATGTTGTTATTTGGATGAGAACTGTTACAACTTTTTATTCTATGTAGTCTGAAAACCAGTACGATCTTTATTGGGTCTCAAAGATAGTTTAAAAATTAATCTGCTTTCTTTTGCTAAAGAAGTTCATCAGGTGAGTGCATTTCTAAGTTCTAATTTTTTTTAACCCATTTTCTCAGAGTATGCTGATGTTTTCGATGACAAGTTAGGCAAACTTCCAATTTTGTATTCCATGAAGTTAGACCCAGAGGTCACTCCAGTAGTCAGACAAGTGAGAAGAGTTCTGACAGCTATGCAGGATAAAGTTAAGCCTCAGCTGAATAAAATGATGCAGCAAGGTGTGATTTGTCCAGTCACAGAACCAAGTGAGTGGGTGTCATCCATGGTAGCAGCTCACAAAAAAAGGCTCAGATGAAATCAGAATATTTATTGACTGAAGAGAGAGATCTGAACAAAGTATTAAAGAGGCTGAATCATCCAATGTGCACAGTCGAAGAGGTCAAAGTCTTAATACTAAATGCCACTGTTTTTTCTGTCTTGGATGCAAAGAGTTAATTTTGGAAAGTGATGTTTGATCACAAATCCTCATTTCTAACTACTTTTGGTACTCTGTTTGGCAGATACAGATTTCTGAAGATGCCATTTGGAATAAATTCTGCAAGTGAAGTCTTTCAGCATGCAATGGAGAAAATTTTTTCGGGTTATCCTCATGCCATAATAGTAGATGATTTATTGGTTGGAGGCAATGGTGAAGCAGAGCATGGCCAAAACCTCAAGAAAGTTCTAGACAGAGGACATGAAGTAAACTTGAGCTCAGTCCTCTGAAGTGCAAATTTAGACTTCCAGAAGTTACATATGTAGATCATTTGTTCACGAGTACAGACTTGAGATCAGACCTGACCAAGCAGCAGCTATTCTTGAGATGTCAGCACCAGATAACGTACAAGCTCTACAGCATTTAATGGGCATGGTCAACTATTTAGGCAAGTTTATACCAGACTTCAGTGAGCTGACAGCACCTTTGAGAGAGCTAACATGCAAAAATGTTGCATAGTCATGGATGAAACAGCACCAGAAGGCATTTGAAGACCTTAAGCAGAAACGTGCCACCCCACCTACATGATACTTTGATGTGAACAAACCAGTTACTCTTTTCTGTGATGCTTCAAAATTTGGTCTTGGCACAGGTATACTTCAAGAGGGCAGACCTGTAGCTTATGCATCTAGAACACTAACCCAAACTGAGATGCAGTATTCGCAAATTGAGAAGGAGCTTTTGGTGATAGTATTTGCATGTTTCAAGTTTCATGATTATATTTATGATCAACCTATTCAGGATTGAAGTGACCACCAACTTCTTGTTGCTATTCTAAAAAAGCCTATGCATTCCACTCTAGTGAGATTACAAAGAATAATGCTCAAATTGCAAAAATACAATTTCAAAATAGTCTACAAAAAAGGCAAGTTACTTTATCTGGCTGATACCTTATCCAGATCACCTAGAAATATGACAGAACAGCTTGACGCAGAGAATTTTGACTTGGATGTGATTTCAGTGTGTAATTTTCCACCACAAGACTTGATGAGTTAAGAGATCACAGTCAAACTGATCCAATTTTAGAGAAGCTCACTCACTACATTAATGTTGGATGGCTGTCAAAGTAATCTAGTGTACCACCTGAAGTGCATACCTATTTTCCTTACAGAGATGAATTGTTGATGGAAGATGACATTGTTTTCAAAGGTCATAAAATCGTTGTTCCTGCTTCCTTACAACAAGAATATAGCCATATTTTGCACTGTGGTCACCCAGGATCCACATCCGCTAAGAGAAGAGT
This sequence comes from Protopterus annectens, assembly GCF_019279795.1. Taxonomy (NCBI): domain Eukaryota; kingdom Metazoa; phylum Chordata; order Ceratodontiformes; family Protopteridae; genus Protopterus; species Protopterus annectens. Next base: position 1,946,418,868 of record NC_056729.1, on the reverse strand, counting down.
GAGAGAATTAGTATTTTGGCCTTTATTACCAAAAGACATTGATAAAGTACTTTCTACTTGTTTGGTATGCAATAGTACTAGACCACATTTGCAAAGAGAACCATTTCAGCTAAGTCCAGTTCCTGAACTACCTTGGTCAATAGTTGCAAATGATATATTTGAGCAAAATAATCAAAACTACTTGATTTTGGTACCCTCTTATTCAAATTGGTTTGATATTGATCTACTACCTAATTTAACATCCACTGCTGTTATTACTAAGTTGAAACATCATTTCTCAGTTCATGGTAGTCCACACAAACTTCTTTCTGACAAGGGTACTCAATTTACTAGCCAGTTGTTTCAGAAATTTGCAAAAGAATGGGACTTTGTATGTCACTAGTAATCCTGAATATCCTCAGTCAAATGATTTAGCTGAACATGCAGTATAGCGTGCAAAGCAGTTGCTTGAAAGGTCAAAGCATGACAACACCGATGTCTTTTTGAATTTTCTTAATCTCAGAAACATACCTCATGATGATATTCTTGGCTCACCTGCTCAAAGACTACTTTCCAGGCAAACTAGAACAATACTATCCATTAATTCCAGTTTATTGAAGCCTAAACTTAAGAACAACAAAACCATTGAGGGTCAATTGTTTAAGAAGCGTATTATCCAGAAATCTAGTTACAACAGATCGAGCAGATTTCTCCATCTGTTGAGGGAAAGAGAGATGGTATGAATCCAGACAATGAAAGGATTTGATAGAATTGGACAGATTACAGGCATTTGTGCCAAGACAAGATCCTACCTGGTAGACTTCGAGGGTGTGGAGCATTAGGGAACCACAGACATCTTCTTCCTGTACCAGAATCATCATCACCAGTACAACATTGCTTCTGTGATGCAGACTTAAAATCTAAGAGTGAAGCAGACACTGTTTCCATACCAGAATCTGTTCAAAATTCTGATTCCATTCCAGAAAGTGTTCTGAACATTTCTCAGGTCAAAATTTTGAAGACAGTTCCAGTTTTGCATGGTAAATAGACTCTTAGTGTTGTATAATTTATTTCTCAGAGAGAGGATGTAGATCAGAGTGCAAGTGATGTGTGCTGTATCTTTAAGAAGCATGTCAAGGCTGTATGTGCATGTATAACTTCCAGACATGTGTAATCCCAAGTGCCATTTTGTAAGAGTAGCCAGACTGTGAGAATGCATGGTCACAGTTGTTAGTTTATATACAAGTTACTTAAGTTAAAGTCAGTATCCTTCTATAGTGATGTGTTTGTATAACATAAAGCTGCTTGAACAGAACCCATGAAGACTCTTCTATTGTGTTGAAAGTAGGAGCGTGACACTTTGAAGATGGAGGGAGTAAAGGTTTGAGGAGGAAGGGTGAAAATTATGGCATTTGCTGCTGATGCTACTACTTTTTCACCTGAGCTACTGGGTGGAAATGATGAACACGTGTTACCCCCCCCTCCAAATTGATAGTACATTAGTCAAGGCAGACAAACACAGGTTTTCCTTCTTCCTCAAGGCCCTGCAATCTCACACCATTCATATTTATATAGACGGGATGCATGGGGATGTTGCATTCAATATGAAGAAAGATGCAAAAGGATTTGCCTCCAGTAAACTATCACTGCAAATTATTTAAAAAATAGATACATTCACTACAATTTCACTTCTTTTTGATGAACTGAAACTTGTCAAAAACAGTCTCAGAGAAAACAATGCTCCCTTCATATACTGCTTGAAATGCCTTATATCCTCAGCTCATACACTGCCTGAAATGTCTGATGCCCTCAGCTGCTTGACTGAGTTTTCTGATGACACTAACTCTATTTGACACACAAATGATGAGAGAATAACTTTAGAATTCCACCTGAAATGTTATTTATTTCAGGCTGTCTGTTGTCTCTGCAAATATTTCAGTCTTTCAGACTTTTCGTATTGCAAGAGACTGGTTTTGAGCTTCTAGGATAAAATCAGTGCAGGATCACAACACTGCAGTTTTAATTGGCATTGTTTTATTTAATATGTTATTCATTAATTTTTACAGTTTGCTTTTGTGGGTATTTTGGCACATGGATTGTTTAGTCACCTATTATTTAATTTGGCTTTCATATGCATTATGATTTGTTTGTATTAGGGTTAGGAAATATGCTGAAATAAATTTATACCTGAACTTGAATTTCCCTGAAATCATTCTCACAACAATATTAATTAAACCATATAAAGTTATAAAACATAATACTTTTTTAGAAAATATATGGTTATTTATTTCAGAAAAAAAGAGTTGAGGTAGAATGCATTAGTGGGAAACAGACTTAAAAACTTGCTTGGAGCCAAGAGAAAGTGAAAGGAACACCAAGAATAAATTACATATTAAAATCATATCTGATTATTGGCGAGAATCTGCTTATAATAGATTCATTAAGGTGCTGTTGGGACTTTTTTTTTATGCTTGACAGATTCCTGCCTTATTGCCCGTCAACCTTCCCCAGTTTTCTTCCCGTTACCTTGTATCTTTTTCTGATCTGTAAAGCGTTTGACCTTTGTCTCCTTTCTGGCTTTTTGTAGCGGTGAATTCAGCCTGCATTCCCCAACTCCCACCGGTTTTGATCAATAATCCCAAGACATTGTACAAATGCAAATTTTGCAGGAAATAATGGTTTGCATACAACTGAACTGAATACTAAGAAATGTATTTTATCATATGCAGGAGTCGCAAATGTAGTCAGAGGTACATCACTCTACACCAATATAATTAATTTTCCTCTTATTTTTCTTTAATCTTCAATAAAGGATTGCCAAAGATCACTGCAAAATATTTATTGTGAAGACATTGGCTTAACCATTCATTGTAATGTTGATTTCCAAAAAAAGAGCATGTGTCAGTATTTCGGAAAATGAGCTAATTCATACATCTGTTGCCACTTGAGCTTGACAGTCAGATAGGCAACAAATTGAAACAAAACGTTTTTTTTCCTAAGGACGGATCACATACTTTGTATCGGTTTACACAACCATAAGCTATGATTAGGATTCAGAAACAATTAGCACACTACGTTATGTGAACTAGCATGGTGAGTTGAGATGTACAGAGTGAGGTCAATTCAGAGACATAAATAGCATAGTTATGTTACTCAAGAAACTAACGCAGCTAGCATAATGTACAAATGACCGTATAATGACTTACAGCTGAGCAACATTATGGAAATGAGAGTGATTCTGAATGCAAATGGGAGTAAATAACATGGTGGTGGGATTCAAATGGGTGTAAAAATAGAATTACTCCACATTTTGTGAAGCAAGTATGTAGACTGTCATTTCCCAATGAACAGGGGGGAGGGGAGTAAGAGACTACATTAAGATGCTAAGAGCATCATCCGCATTAACTAGTTAGTATTTGTTCATGGCTGTGCTACCAGCCAGTTCCTATAATAGTACATGCTGTCACCCTATGCATCCCACATGACTCTGACCATGGCTAACCTACCATCATTTCCATGTCAGAGAGATCATTTTATGCTATCATGTGGAGAGAAACACCATATGAGAGCTTGTAGACATGTACCATTGTCAAATGGATTCTCATGAGATATGTGGAATTCCAGTCCTGGTGAACACTAAGGTATGTGTAACATTGACCAATGTTCAGTCTTCAAAGTTTTTTTTTTTTTTTTTTTTTTAACAAGCTCATGGTCTCAATACAGGTCTTCAATATGCTACATGCACTTCAAAGTTAGATTGTACATTGTATTTCTCAACCAATTATAAGGACCTCGCTTTAAGGACAGCAAACCATCTTCCTTTCTTATTCATTGGGGAGGTCATTCCACACCAGATCTGCTCTACAGTGAAAAGAAAGCCCTTTTATTCTTTTTAGCAAATTTATGGACACCACCAGTTTTTTTAATTTTGAGTGCCTATGGAGTCTTTATATTTCAGTACCCATAGTGGGTGCAAGGAGCTCATTATTTTACACACTCACAAATCACAATCAAGTCAGCTCTTATTAACCTGTAATTGACTGAGTATAGATTCAACACTTCTAATCTTTGTCTTGTAGCTCATACCTTTAACTTGTTTAATTTGTGTGCTGAAATATCTTTGCACTCTTTCTAACCTTTTATGTTGATCACAGTGGTAAATACAAGTAACTACACAAAACTCCAAACTTACACTGATTTGAATAATGGCAATAATACATGTCAGTCATTACTGGTTATGGTTCATGATATGTTTCTTATTGCAGTGTAGCATTTCTTTACTGCAGCCCTGATGCAGGCCTCAGATGTGAATTCATTCTCTATTACTACCTCAAGGTCCCTGATATTAGTCACATTTTACAAAATGTTACGATTAAGAATGTATGGATAATTTTGGTTCTTATCACCAAAGTGGATCACCTTTGTTTTTTCTTTGCCTTAAATTCCATAACTCTTTTTTTGGCTCATATATCCAAAGTATCCAAATAGCTATGTAACGTTAGTTGTTCACACAGCTTAGGAACTATAGAGCCTGCCATAAATTCATTCTGTGGACCAAATGTTATCTTTCCGTGGAAAATCTGATATGTTTGTTTGTGTCTTTCGGCTTTTCCCGGTTAGGGGTTGCCACAGCTGATCCCTGTGCAACTACAACTTCCATTTCCTTAGACATGATTTCTTGCCCATTTGGACATTGCAAGTTCTGCCTTCCAACCAGTTCCTTATCCCTATAATTTATCCATTGATTTTATTTTGTTTCATAATACTTAGCATACACTCATAGGGCACTGTAATGAATGGTTTTGAAAGGTCAACATACACAACACCCACCATTAATTCCTCATTAATAGTTTCCCATACTAACTCATAGAAACTGTTTACATTTGTTAAGCAGGAATTTCCTTCCATGAATCCATTCTGGTAGATGTCTATACCAGTAATTAAGGAAATTTACTTTTACTATTGACATTTGGACTCCTTCTTTAAACCTGCAGGGAAGAGTTTTTTTTCTCTTTTTTATTCTTTTTTTTTCTAATTTTAAAATCTGCCATGGACAAGATGACTTGACAGATGATTTTGATACTAGTAAATCAGATTTCTCTACAAGAGTGAATAAATTCATTAAATGTCTCTCATGCCTCTGAGATTTTCTTTCACTTCATTAACTCATCCCTGTTCCATTTCCCTATTTCATCAGTTATTGCACTGTAGTCAGCTCTATGAAAAGTCTTTCTTTAACCACTATCTGAGAATGATTTATTAGTGTCGAGACCCCACCCAGCTTCCTGGAGAGGCATAGATGGTCAGTGCCATTAGGCTCCAGTAACAAATCACAAACACAATTAGTTTTGCCTTCCTTCATAGAAACACTGTCTGATAAATTGTCCTTCCTAGCAGGTTTTGTAACTAATTGAATATATCCTGCATCTCTACAAACGTCTACTATTAGTCCCTGGGGGGCTTTTAGTTTCTTTCTGTTATGTCCAATCTACATGAGATGCATTTAAATTGCCAGCTATGACATCATAATCACTTTTTATGAGGTTACTCAAACCAGCAGAAATTCTTCCTTGCCTTGATTTGGTGATCAATAAAATGCACCAATATTCCATTCACATTTATTACATTGTGCTATTACTGTTACCATCTTGTATACATTACTACTAAAAATAACATGGACATTGATGACTAGTATATCAGCTAAAAAGGTTTTTCCTTGAACTGCCACAATGCAAAGAGTAATATTTAACATGTGTCTGTGTGCCAACCAGTCATTTCCCATGACTCTCACATCTAACACACCTTCAGACTATACTAGTGATTTGTGCAAGGTGATTTCTCACAGAGACATCTTATTGGTGATGTTGGATATGCCTTAGAGCCATGGTACATTACACTAATATGTAACCCTGTCACAGACCCTTAACATCATTGAGAGGTGTTTGGATTGTTGTAGGCCCACTTCCATTTGATAGATTCCTCTGGTGGTACACTGCATTACATTGCAGAGACATACAACAAGATAATTGGTATCTGTACAATGCTACACAATACAATGGTATGCAGACAGCTACAGCAGGGGATCACCATAGAAGGAGAAGACATACTAGTCAGCAGCATAGGCGGTACCAGGTGAGGAGTTATCAGAGGATGAGTTGGGCAAAGCATTCAGTAGCACTGGTAAAGAAGTTGAATCTGGTCCACAACTATAGGCCAGAATAGGAGCCAACAAGAACAGTTAAAACTAATTTATGCAGATATACACTTAGGCTATTCAGTACAGGGAATTGTCTGCCGCATTGTGTGTCTGACATTGCTTAACTCATTTAATGCAGTAGGGTAGGCAGGGTACAGTCATCATCATCTGCACAGGCAGGATGAGGCACAAAGATAGAGATCAGTAATGGCTATATCCGAGGAAGGGGAGATGGACTAGGTGATGTAGAAGTACAATTGTGTTACATGGCTTGGTGATTAGGGAACAGGGTATATTGCTTAGGGAGACGGTAGGGTTTCCTGAGGAGACAGGTGACCATGTGTTCTCAGTACTTACACCATACTGGTACCAGTGGAATACATCTGCAGCAGATGGTCGATTGTTGCATGGATATAGTTGTGTCAGGAACCAAAAATAGAAAATACGGAACCAACCAGCTTACTACCACTCGTTTATTGAATCAAACAGACTAAGTGCTTTCATCTTAGCCACACATAAGTCTTCATCAGAGTGAAATGCTGCCATAGAACAAGACCTTAAATTCTAATGTAAGAACCAGTCAGTTGTCATAAATTTACATATCTTAGATGATGTAACCAGATGCGTTAAAGTGCCAAAACCTACAATATTAAAATACAAATATGCTTAAAAAGACATTGTGCATATAAAATTATAAATATATAAAAATGTATAAATATTAAATAAATAAATGAATAAATACTTGCAAGTCATATAAAAATACAGAATTAAATAACACATTGCTCACACGATGCTGGCCCTCTTTTTTTTAAAACAAAACACAAGGATAAAGCGCCATTCATACCAGGAGCAACTGAGGCATTAAGAAGTTTTTATTTTTTGTTAGTGACCAAGTTTTCATAGGGAATTTTAATGGAGACTTGGATATACTTCTTGACTATAGAGAATTAACCTGGCAACTGAGGACGAATGCTTTGGTTGCTCCTGCTATGAATAATGCTTTATCTCTCTCTTTTGTTTTAAAAAAAGAGGGCCAGCATTGTGTGAGCAATGTTTTGTTTTATTTATTTATTTTAAGTTGCTACTCTGCGTACTTTATCTGCATCAGGTTGTATTGTGCAACTTTGCTTATGTTATTTTCTCAGTGCATCTGCATTGCCATTTTTTCATGAATCTTAGACTATATTTTTTCTTTTCCTTTGAGCAAATTTTAAAATGTGGAAAGCATGACAGAAGCCTTATCTGATTGCAACAATTGTTTAAAGGTATTTTTCCACTCAAATGGTTAATTACTGCATAATATTATGGATTATCTGATTAGAGTCTCTGAAATGTGTAGTGTCTCACTTCTAGCAGCCTAGACACATCCTTACATTCCAGAATATTTCTGGAAAAAAAGTTAGGAAGCATAAGACAAATAAATATAAATATTATGTGAACTATAAAAACTCTTTAAAAAGTACATGCAACAATGTTATCAACAAAATGTCTTCTTTTCAATGACACAAATCAGTGTATTCACTGTCTTTACATCAATACTGTAATATAAGCTTCTATTTCTGGTCATAAGGCATATAGTTGGGCTTTTACTGAGCCCTGTTGCACTTTTTATTTAAATAGCCGATTACTGAGATGTTACAGCTTGTTTCCATAGGTTAATAGATTGGTACTAGGCTAACTGCCTTGTGGGCTATTTTAAGTCAAATCAGTTATTCCATTTGAGAGTAAAACCCTCTACCTTGCGTTTGCAATGTCAACACATTAACCATTATGCTAAACCCAATCCCTGTGCTTCCTTTTTTATTACTTACTAGACATATTAGCTGCATGCTGCGGAAAAAAAAACTGCCTTCAAAAGCAAAAATAAACTTAGAAAGACTCTATAAGGCTTCATTGACTGAACGATCATCTGATATGGCTGCTCCTTCCATGATACCACTTCCTGTTATTGTTGAAAACGTGCTAGCTGCACCAGACACACTGGCATAGATGTCCAGTTCATCTCCATTGGGGATCCCACTTTTAACAACTTATGTGCAACAACTGCAGGTCTATGTGGATATATTTCAAATGTTCCTTCAAAACAAATGAAAGAAATCAAATCCATGGTGCAAGGAGTTCCAGTGCAGTACGGGCTTGGAACAGACCTCCCAGGATTTCTCTGTACAGCTGGAGGAAGTTGAACAACATATCTCATTTCTTCTAGAACTACACAGGTTTTGAACAATCAGATCAATGACCAGGAAAACAGATAGCATAAAAACAACATTCGGGTCTTAGGTATTCAAGAATGGTCAGATCAGAGGGACATGTTTCATTTCATGTAGGCCTGGATCTCTGCTACTCCTGGGCTTGAAACCACTACTAAGTTTCACCTGGAAAGAGCACATTATTCTTTGCTATCCGCCTCACAGCCAAGTGCATCAACTAGACTTGTGACCATGTACCTTCTTTTGTACCGGCAGAAGGAAAAAGTCCTTAGGTTTGCATTTGTGAAAAAAATAAATTACTTATCTTGGCAGGAAGGTGAGGTCTGATAATCATTATTTAAAGCAGGTCTTCACAAAGTACAAAATCTGTCTTCCTCCACTGTGGCTGCTTAAAGGAAACGGTCTGAAATCTAGTTTGCTCTGCCGTGTCCATTGAAAGATTTAGCTTTCTAATGGCCCTTGAGTATTCTCTCATATTGAAGAGGCAGTACAATATCTGAAGGATCAAGCCTGCTTTATGATTCTAGATGGCATGGGCAGATTTCCAGCAAAATCAAAGCATGGAAGAGTTTTCAGTGGTACCACGTCTGTGTCTCCAGACTCTAAATGTTCTAAGGCAAATCCAGATCCAATTGATATGAACACTGAGGCTATCACTACCTGATGTATTTATTTATTATTTAGTTATTTCTTAATTTATATGTTACAGGAGTAGTGCATTGAATAATATTGACCAATCACAGGCTCAGCCATGGTGAAATACAAACCATTTCACAAACAAAAGTACAGAAATTTAAGCAATGAAGTATTAAGCTACTTTGAGGTAAGAAAGAAAGTACTGAGGTGTTGGGATGTAAGTTCAGTAGTATTCATGGCAATATTCAAAAGGTTCTAGGGTTTATTACAAGTGCAAGCTGAGACTCTCTGTTATGTCATAGCTAGTTATGTGCCATGGACATTCAGCTTCTCTCTTCACAACGTATGCGGTCTGAAGTTTGGGGTTCTCTCTAACCCATGACCTTGGAAACAAATACATGCTTTGTACATACAATTTCTCCTTAAAATTTTCTCTTTAGGTGTTAGAAAACATGATGTGTTTATTCTAGATTTGCTGCAAAGCACTAGCAGTCTGAACATGTTTGCAGGGATAAGTATTTGTTTAATGGAATTATGCTGTCATGAAGTTACTTGGCATCAATGTATATGGTATAAACTCACCTCTCAAGTTAGACTGACTGTGCATGTGGATAAGTCTCCATTCTCCTGATGTTTTAGTGCTCAAATTAACACATTCATCCCCATCAGAGCACAACAATTCGATCTCCCGGAGCTATAATGTAGCTATTTTCCCCTGACATTTGTCAAGTAAGTCTAAAGGGGTAGCAATTCTAATAAGAAATAACCCAAATTCCATTCTTCTTCTAGATAAGCTTTCTGTTTCAGGAGAGAAGCTGCAGGAATTGTATTTAAATTTGGTGATATGGTGTGTGCATTAGTTTATTTTCATACTACCATGGCTGCCAAGACACTCGCTCAGCACCTGCATTACATACAAAATAACACGAAGGGAGATCCACAAGATAAATCAGCAAACAGCACTTTTTACATACCCCTCAGTGCTAGGGGGTCTACAATCACAGCTAATTGACACAACCTTCTTAGAACTGGAAATAATCATGCAGTTCACTTGCAGGCAGGTTACCTACCACTCCCCCAAGTTCACTAGTTTCACTAGGATCGATAGAAGGTTATATTGAGGATGATCTACTAAATTGTCAGCCCACATTTCAGGTCATTCACTGTCTGTATGTTGAGCTCAACAATCTAGAAAGTTGTTTTACAGATCCACTTCCCTCCCCCAAAATTCTGGAGGCTCTCTCCATACTATACCAGGATGCCTGACTTTGCACAACTAACCTCATTCACGCTGGAATTTTTAGCTTCACGCACATCTAATGATTAATCTCCTTCCATACTATGAGACTCTTATAAAGTTTACATACATGCTAGGCTAAGATCATGGACAAATGGGCTTTGGTAAAATTGGAATACTGACTTTTTATGCTCTCATCATAGGCAGGAAGTATGTAGGAATTCTTCCACCAAAACCCATTCTGGCTCATCTTCCATGGTCACCATCAAACAGCAAATACAGGATATCTTGAATAAAAAAATGGAATTAACTTTAGATAAACTTACCTTCAATATTATGAAGTTTCCTCCACTAGCATCTAAATTGACTAGGAAAACCAAGAGGAAAGGTAATTTGTCCTCTCTCCTTTACTTAGCCTAAGATCACTAAATAGCTCGGACAGTTTAGCTACTGTAGATTGTTGCTCTATATGAAGATGATCAGTTTCGACAGTATTATAAAAATCTTTATAGTGAATCGAAAGTGCAAGAGATTTTGGGGGTGCAGTTATCATGAGCTACAAATATCCCTACTACTTTGCTAATTCTATCACAAGTGCAAGTTCAAACTTTAGAGTCACCCAGCACTGTCCCAGAAGTTCTTGCAGCTATCAAGACATTGAAAACAAATAAGGCTTTAGGGGCAGATGGTCCTCCACCTGAGATATGTAAGTCCCTTCCCTCACAAGCCCGTAATACATTTATGGAAAGCCTGCCTATCTGGTTAGACTGACCATTAAATTCTACCTTTATGGCAGTAGTCACCGATTCTCCCTACTTTAAACTCAAAGACCCCTCCCATCGTTCAAATTATTGCCCAATATCTTTCTTCAATGTTGATAATAAAATATATATGGCCATTTGGTTGGTTCATTGCGACTCTTTATTCTGCACTGATTCAATCTGATCAGGTGAGGTTTGTTAAAGGTAGATCTTTACAGCTTCACATGCTTTGATCAGCGCAGTAGTTGGAAAAAGGACATCTTACTAAGCATCCATTGGTGTTACTATCAGTGGATGCAGGGGAAAGCATTTGATAATATAAACTGGGATTATCTAACTTGAATTTTGTGAACCTATAGCTTTCATTCTTTTATAGGATCTGTTTCAGCATTATACCAAGGCTCATTTTCATCTGTAAGGGTTGGACCATATCTTTCTTCTGCATTAGCTATAATGGAAGGGGTTCAACAAGCCTGTCCTTTAGCTTCACTGTAATTCATTTTAGCCATTGAGTTTCTGGACATTATACTATGTCAGACCTTAAATCCCACAGGTCGACATCTTTCTAATACTTTGCTGAGAAGTGACGTTGCTCTATATGCAGATGATCTTCTACTTTTTCTTTATGATTCTCAGAAAACCCTTTCTTGGGTTTGGGACATATTATCAAACTGGTATCACATTTTAGGACACAAAGCTAACCCCACCAAATATATATTAGTACTACAAAATATCACACTACCCTTTTGAGTTGCATACAGGTTTGGTTTTAAGTGTAATCCCCCTTCATTAAGGTATCTTGGCCTGCTTTAGCCCCCCCCCCACCTGAAAGTGACCAGAGATTTAAATCTACAATCCATCAAACATATAGAAGATGACTCTTTGCATGAATGGGGTGTGTGGAATCTCCCTGTGGAATTAAAAATTCTATTGCTTAAAATGTTTTTTGCATCACAAGGTTCTTTTTATTTTTCAAGCTCTACCAATGAGGATTCCCACTTCATTTCTTTGAAGTTGGGATAGAAGGGTATTAAAATTTGTATGGTCCCCATCTTCAGTAAGAGACTCTTCAACTCATTCTCTGGGAGTATACAACTACCTAGTTTGTTGGTAGCGTATCAGGCCTCCATTTTTGAACTGCCAGGAGGACTCTATCAAGCTCATTCCCCAACAATCTGAGGTAGAAATATGGCCCAGGACATCTCCTTAAACCATAAACCTGCATCTATTTCCATTGAACAGTTAGATCATAGACTACATTTTTTGCCCCTTTTCTGCTACAACCACACATTTTTATACCAATGCCATAACATTAGATGCTTCTCAATATTTAAACCTCTTTTATCAAATTACCTGTGCAATATTTCACATACCAGACTCAATGCATGCCTTGGCTTCTATGTGCCCTCTCTTTGGTACTCAACCAAAATTTATTGCAAACTGGCTGACCTTTCCATGTAAACTTTGGTGGCCTAAATGACTTGTTCTCACTTGGCAAGCTGTATTCTAACTCTCATTTATTAACTTTTTCAGATCTTGTTCTTGAACATTACATACCAGATTACCATCTCATATATTACTGTCAACTTATTTCTGTTAAGGGATGCCTCTCATTTAACTGTGAATGATTCCACCTTTAACTCTTTCCTCTTACAGCTGGTTGAAGTTACATTTTAGTCAAGTCATCCAGTCATATTCAATGTTAATAATGTAACTAAAATCACGACTGACTCTCAATGCAATCCTGCAGTGGCATTTCTACACAGAAGCGACAGGTAAAGCTAATGATAGATGCACGGTGACATAATGAGCTCTCCCTTCACACTTGTTCTCCAGAATGGAGATGATTGACAAACATTTAACAAAGTATCAAAATAAAACAACTTGTTGTGGTTGGGGGCCCTGCAGAATCAGGGGGCCCCAAGCAACCTCAGGGTTCACTTTTGCCTATAACTGACTATGCCTATTATTAATTGATAAGCCACTCAGTTAAGGAACCCAGCTTTATAAAATGTCTGTATACCCCACGTGGTACTGGGTGCCAGCTGGAAATATATAAAAAAGGACTATAGGCTTAAATGAGTTATTATAACTGGTATGGAAATGTAGAGGGTTCAGTCCTTTTGAGGGGTACAGAATCTTCACCCAGATGTGTGTCACATTCTTTTTAATCAGATCAGTTGTTCCTTCAGTCTTTCCTATCATATATTTTGCAAATGCATTTCAGCATTTCATGGAAATCTTTGATGCAATATTCAGCTAAAGACTGAAGCAGAAGAATTAACAAATCAAAAGGAAAGATAAACTTCCCAAGTATATTATGCAAATGATTACTAATAAGAAAACTACTAGTACTGGTGGACAAATAGCCAGCATTTCTATTTTTATTTAATTTCAAAGGTAAAACAACTGTCAGAATTTCAGTATCTTGTGTGGTACACAGGCCCATAGCCACACATGAGGCTAGATAGAAGCCTACAACTACAAAACCTTTGATCAAATGCCTTGTTGCCTGTCCATTATCTTCTAAATGCTTAAACATTGCAGTACTAGTCACCTGCCTGATCTGCCAACTGTGAATACATGCTGTATAATAAAACTGCTGAAAAGACCTTCCTCAAGAAGTTTTTTTCCCCACAAGAGAACTCCTTCATATATGTCTTACATTATCTATACAAGCAATGCTAATTGGCCAATAATATACAACTCACAGTGCCTTAGTATTTTGGGGGATTGGCACAATAGTGGCATCCTGCCTCATGTCTAGAACATGTCTTTCAGAAAACACTGGTTATAATGAAATGTTATGGTTAGAATTAAGTTGTCTTTAGTTTTAACCAAACATAAGCCATTCAGGGTATCACGTCCTCCCACAGAGTCTGCTCTGATTCTCTGTAGCTTTAGTTTTAATCAAACATAAGCCATTCAGGGTATCGCGTCCTCCCACAGAGTCTGCTCTGATTCTCTGTAGCTTTAGTTTTAATCAAACATAAGCCATTCAGTATACCGCGTCCTCCCACAGAGTCTGCTCTGATTCTCTGTAGCTTTAGTTTTAATCAAACATAAGCCATTCAGGGTATTGCGTCCTCCCATAGAGTCTGCTCTGATTCTCTGTAGCGTTGCTTTCACTTTCTTTCTGAAATGACTGGGCAGTCATTTGAAGAAGTTTTGGTTATCATGGATGGTATATCAAATGACCACATGCATTGATTGGTTATAGAAAGAAATACATAGGGTACTTACCATGCTTACTTCATACATGGTTTTATCATTAACTGACAGTATATTAGATGTTCCTAGAGTTTGTCTAAATCTGTGTTCTGGTATGTATAAAAAAATCTTCTTATTTTGGGTGCAGTTCCAGGTAAGTGCCCATCCATATTTGCTTTGAGCTGTCCTAAGAACACTCCTTAAACTAGACCTTGATTTATGATATACATGCCTCTTAGCTGTCCAGATTTTCACACAATGTCCACATTTTTTGGTTCATATTTTTGGCCTGTTCCTAATAAAGTGTGTGGTGTTCTTGCAAATTAGTGGGAACTGATGTCATTAAATACTGACAGACATTTGCGTTTCAGACTTCATATCCTCCAAAAAACCCATGCTAACACAAAACCTGCTATTTTAGGAACTTTCTAAGCTTATAAGAGCAATATTTAAAATCTGTCCCTATCTTAGGGTCTTTGTCCACCCAATTATTTTTGGCCATGTCTAGATTTCCTGTGCTAAGAAGTTGACAGGTATGATGGTACATGATAATGTTACCCTCTGTAAGATGTTTGCTGTTTATTTTCCATGACATTTCTTCCTATTTACCATGGTAGTAAGCTTTTTAGTCCACTAGACTGGTTGATTACTTTACTTTTTATTAATCAGCTGAAATGGAGCTTCTTTTTCTATAAGATGTACAATATATTCATAAAATGTTGAACGATTTTGGAAATGTCAGAATCTTCCACCAGTTTCTTTCACTGTCAGTTACCAGCATGTCTGCAATGTTTGTAATCTGCCTTTTATTTTAATTTATTGTATTTTAATTTGCTTGGAGTCAATATTCCCTTTTGTTTTGAAAAGTGAGACAAGATTTGCCATTCTAGGCTATTTAGGTCTGAATTTCCCAGCTATGGAGATATCTTCATCTGAATAGTCCTTAGTTCTTTTGTGACTCACACAATATCCAAGATTGTTTAGCTCTTGTTGATTTTCTAACCACGTGAAAGTAATTTTTCTCAGTCATCAGAGTGATTCATTTTCCAGCTTTCTCATTACTTGTTTTTAAATTTCCCACTAAATTCCTGACAGGTTAAGGTCAGCTACAATTAAATCTGTCCTTTTTGTTATACACTGCTGCTAAGTCATCTAGAAAGTTCTATTAGCCATTCTTGTTCTGTGACAAAAATCTATAAAAAGAAGTAACAGGTCTACACATTGTTTTGTGTTCACACTATCCTTAACATTAATTACCTTTCACTTTTGGACCTTCCACTACATAAATGTGTTCTGCTTTATGTAAAATGATATCCCACCTTCCAGTCTGTCAGTTGTAACATTCTGAAAAACAATGTAGTTGAACAATGCAAGTGGATGTTTGGACTGACTAAACCAACATTGCCCTCTGTAACACCTCCAGTAAGGTCTACTAGTTTGTTGTTAAAACTATGTGTGTCTCACATAGAGATTGTCAGTGGGTTATTTGGTCTTTCTGCTACATTCTCCTTCCTAAAAAACTAATCCTTCCTTTTAGGTCAATGGCCCACCAGTGTGTTCCCTTTATGCTTTAATATGGCCTTATACCATTTGTCAAACCAAATCTCCCTAGAAAGCTGGAAAACTTCTTGATTTCTTCTGTCTTAACAACCTTCCAACAAGGGACAGGAAAGATGATGGTGAAAGCAAGTGATTAACTTTTTCTTAAGTACACAATTTCCTTAACATCTCTTTCAAAGTCCAGCATATGTGTTAGATTAATATCATTAAATCCAGATGCCATTATTCAGTTTTCATATTTTTTTGTATTTTCAAACAGATGAAATATCCCAACTTTCACATTTTTTTGTTGTACATCTCCTTATGCAAGTTACTACCACTTTAAATCTATCTACTGTTGGAAATGCAATCTGCATGCTTACAGACATGGAATTATCAGTTGTTGAGCAACTCCCCTATCTGTCATTGCAGGCCTACCCCTATATGGTTGACCAGCATGGGACTTCTACTGCCCCTTTAAAAGTGATGTTTCTTTGTTATTTGCCTGGATTATGTTTCCTCTATTTCCTTTTGATTTATATTTTCTGGGCATTCTTCATTATCTCTGCCACCAAACTCTCTTTTTCCTTTCTTTCTCTCAACTTTCTTAAATTCATTCTCATCTATCCCGTCAGTAATGTCTGACTCATCCCTTGATCTCTTTAAGCAGTCCTGATCCACTTCCTTAGAGGTATACTTCTATTTCTTGATCAGCCTTTATTGCTGTCTTATTACACTGTACAAGGTTATCTAAATTTTATCACTTGTCTTGCCTTTGTCATGGTGTCTGTGTATCTTTGTATCTTTTCCCCTACTTGAGACAATATGTTGATGTATAATGCATCACCATCTTATTGTTCACAAATGTCTGCCTCTAACCCAGTCTGAACTATTATTGGTCTAGCTTCTTTCACCACCCTTGTTGTCCTACCTAGGCATATATGCTAGTTAGTTAATTCCCATGTAGTGCTAAGATTCCCATCCTCTGCTGTCTGAGAGTTTCTTGTGTTTGGTCTTTTTTTTTTTTTAGTTATGTTTTCCATAGTAACTCATATTTCACTTACTGCTACCTACAACTAAGTTTTATCCTTTTATACTGAACATATGGCATCTTTTACATTTAACTAAATATTTCCTTCTCATCAAGTATTCTATGCAAAAATAAACATTTCCTCCATAGTGCTTTTGATGGGAACTTTAATAAGGCTATATACACAATGTTTTTAGCTGTTATCTCCTTTGTTAATGTTTTTCCTTTCCAGCACTGTCTCTGTAACATGCCCTATAAGCCTAACATGCAAAGATGCCTCAGTTGCTGCTTCTTATATGCAGCCTTGTGCCTTTAAAGGCCTAGGGATAGTATGAATTAACAAGATATTTTCCCTCCCAGCCATACAAGACCTGCACATGTCCAGATGTCTCAGCAGGGCAAGGAAAATAACCAGGGATAGCACTTATCCTGCTTTCAAGCTGTTCTCACATTTAACATCAGGAAGGCGCTTTTGATGCATAGGCTGCAAAACCACGAGATTCAGAAGCAGCTTCTTTCCACTAGCCATCAGGTTACTGAACCCTTGGAATAGTACCCTTCACACTGGTCATTAAGGCAGTAAGCCAACAATACTGAAATGGCTCTATAGTGCAATATGTAACAAGGTGTTAGCTGCACCCAGATAGCAAAGTCAGCAGTAATCAAACTGAACTGTTTGACTGTGCAATATAAATGTAGTCCTTAAAGCAATCAGTTAAGTACAATTTTTCCAGTGAAAATAAACCAATTACCTAGTAATGAGTGACAATCTGTTAAATCAGTGCAATAATGCAAGTATTTATTATTATTGTTGTGTTTGTCGTCTACGTCTAAAGAATTTTGCGTATTATTGTCATGTTAGATGTAGTCTATGTATCGTATGCACATTGAGTCTGAAGAAACGTAATTTCACTCGGTTCGTACTTGTGTGAATTGAAGTGACAATAAAGTTTACTTTGACTTTGGCTTCGCCAAAGACACACAGAAAATAACAGTAGAACTGCTTATAGCTAATTGGTACACTACACTAGCTATTCCTAAGTGCGATCTCTCTTCCTGACCATATAATTTTATCTAACACTATGAATGTACAATTTCCCACAGTTTCTCCAGCCAGCTTGGTCAATATGGGCACCTGAGACAGTGTGGTTACTGCTTCATGCTCACCGACATCCCTCTGCTCCTAGACCATACAAACTCAACATGTGAGAGATGCAACTATATTAAGAACCTTCAAAAAGAGAAATCCGTAGTATCCCTTGAAGTCCCAGAAAACCCAGTATGCAACCTACACTGGGTCCAAAACAAACCAAGAAGAAACTTTGCAGTGTGGAGGGTATGATGGTCACTTCTAAAATTATGCTATGCACTTAGTTCCTTTAATAAAAATCAAACTGTAAAATATAACTGTAAAAAATATGTGCTACAAAGTAATCAAATAGAAAATAGCAGGTAGTCTGCAGTTGAATTAAAAATGGAATATCCTTTATTGAAACACACAAACAAGTGAACCTAGCTGAGTATAATGAAAATCATCCAAAATATTCTATATATATGATCAGGTTGTTTGATCCAAGGGAGTAGTTACAGAGGGTGATTCTGTTAAGAGCAATAAAGGCATTAAAAACATTTATTTAGCCGAGTTCCCCTTCCCCCTTAAAACCAGATCAGAGACTGCTAACTAAAACTGAATCTAGAAATCTAGAGACAAATTACAATCTATGACCAGTTTACAACCGATACCACCCTCAGTGTTACCACCCATTTCAACAGATTCTTCACTGAATCCATTTTTCCTCTAGCTAACTCACAAAGCTGTCAGCCCTCCAACCTTCCACCCAACAACCATACTTACAACAATGGGTTTACTCTGCATCCTGTTTCTACTAACTCTATTAAAAAGCCCCTTATGAAACCTAAACCTGCCAACCTAGCTGCTGATAATCTCCCTGGTGAATTTTTGGAAATAGCAGCTGATGTTATTGTATACCACTTATCTTTTATTATCAACCATTCAATCTCTGAAAACCTAGTCCCTGAAATATGGAAAACCTTTTATATCATTCCACTCCACAAAGGGGGTAACTCAAAAGAGTTAACCAACTATCAGCCAATAGCAATACTCTCACCACTGTCCAAAATACCCAAGAGGTGTATACACACACAACTCTTGAATTACCTTAATACCCACAACCTCCTCACAAACACTCAACATGGATTTAAGCCCTATCACAGCACTACAACAGCCCTCATGTCATTCTGTCAAACAGTAAACAACCACAGAAACAATGGTAACTAGGTCTCTGCTATCTTTCTTGATCTCTCTAAAGCATTTGATATGGTTAACCACAACAAACTCATTAATTCCATCTCAGAACTTAATCTTAGTAAACCCACAATGACATGGTTTCAAAGCTACTTGTCGGGTAGGCAACAAGCAGTTGACTGAAGACAGGAACTCTCTCCTCTATTACCAGTCACACTGGATGTTCCTCAGGGCTCTCTCCTGGGTCATTTACTTTTCTTCATCTTCACTAATAACCTCCACACTTCTACTTTACATGCCTCAGTCATCCAATATACCGATGACTCTACCCTAATCTGTACCTCTCCCTCCCTCCAAGAATTCCACTTACAAACACATGCCTCTTTCCTGTCTGTAGAAGAATGGCTTACTAAATCTCATCTAATACTAAACCCCAACAAAACCAAACTTCTTATATTCCACCCTACTAACCACTTAATTTAAATACCCACTTTTTCTATCACCTCTAACAATAAGACAGCTATCTCTCTTATTACTCACACCAAACTACTAGGAGTTGAAATCGACTGTTAGATGAAATTTGACGTACACATTTCAGTCACCATAAAGAAGTTCATAAAAATCTGGGGACACTATATAGAAATAAAGAATTGCACAAACACATCTCATCGCTACACTTCTTTATACCTCCCCTATTCTCACCAATTTTAGAAAATCAGATGTATCTAAACTTGAGGCCTGCTACAATAAAACCGCAAGGTTTGCCAGCAATAGTCCACATCATACACACCACTGCTCACCCCTTAAACAACTCAACTGGCTTGAACTTCCCCATCTTATCCTTTATTAACCAGCTTATACTAACATATAAGATTCTCTACTACCCAGATAAAATCCTACATTACAAAACCTAATACATCTTTACTTCAGTACTAGAGTTCTACGCTGTAACAATAGACTCCTACTTAAAGTCACCAAAGCCAACAACTCCGGAGAAGCCTCTCTATATTCAAACTTTATAGTCAGAAAATGGAACACTCTGCTGCCCACTAATATTTCAGCCACAACATCTCTAGCCCTGTTTAGGAAGGCTCTAAAAACATACCTCCAAACTAACTGGATCTGTAACTGTGACTCACCAGGCTAGTCTAACTCCATCTTCTGTTAACAAACTTACCCTCAGGCAATGGACAGATGAAGGCATCCTAGCTTTATTTGATGTATTTTTTTTATTCTGTTGACATTGTAGTTTTATTTAATGTAATCTGTATAAAGCATCCTAGTACTATTTGATGTAAGGGTTTTTTCTGTTGTCATACTAATTTTATTTGATGTAATCTGTATAAAGATATATTTCTGTTACTGTGTACATGGACACTATTATACATGTTAAATGTGAAGCTTTTCTCCCCTGGCCTCTGCTGAAAAAGGATTTGTGTCCAGTTGGATGTTCCCGGTAACCAAATGTAAAACAAATCAATAAATAAATAATTTGTATAGGCTAACCAACTAAATCAAAACTTTAATTCAATGTAACGAAAGCTGACAAGCAAAAAAAAATTATTAAAAACGAAAAAGACATTCGCAAATACAATTGGGAAACTGGTCACTATTTAATGAAATAAAATGGAAGTAAATTTACAAACAACTAAACGCTTTCGCCTTGCCATCCTGGCTTCATCAGAGTAATTTGTAATCACATTAAAAACATCCCTAAGTACCCTCATGACAAGAAGGTGGCCTAATGGTTAAGGTGTTTGCCTTACAAACACAAGGTGCAGGGTTTGAGTCTCACAAGGGATAATTGGCTAGGCTTAAAGTGGCTCACAAGGGCAGTTAGCTTAGTACCAATCTATGAACCCATGGACCAATCACATAGTAACTGTTAAGATTCAAAATTGAATCAATTAAGATTAAAATAAGCTCCCACAGTTTAAAGACACTGTAAAACCTGTCACTTAAAGCAAAATACATATATCTAAGTCATACTGAAAACATAAAATATTTCTGAAATAGCAGTAAAAATAACAAAGAAAAGACCATTGAATACTCATTCATTACATTCATTTGTAGAACTGCTAGTAAAACCAGTATGTTAATATAAATATCGCAGTACCTTATAATATACTCCCAATAGTGCCTCAAAAATGTCTAGATGGAGAATTCTTGTAATAAAATAACCTCACCTTCAAATGTGGCAAGCCCTCTGTTTCAATATGGGAACCAGTGAAATATTATCATTGAGCCCTGGTGAAACATTGGCATTTAACCTCATTTGCCATTTGCTTTCGCTGGCCGCTACTTCCAATCTATTGTCACCGCCTCTCTCATCCGTTTGAACCTTGTTAATCACAAAAAGATGAACCTTTTAAAAGTGACACACTACTGTGAATGAAAAAGGCATTATGTGGATCCCTGTTTTTCATTGCCCTAAGATGTTCATTAATTCTGTCTCTGAGTCTGTGTACAGTTTTTCTGGCACAAAAAGATGCACACGATACACAAGTAGCAAGTTAAACTAACATGGTCATTTTTTGTTTTTAATAAATCAAAATGTTATTAATTAAGAAACAAACAAATGACTGACTAACAAAAATATTTACCAATAGACATCTACCAGAATAAATATTAATAAATATACAACTTTTAACAAAGATCGCTTGGGTATCATATAAATACTTCATCAGGTTTGTGAGTCAAAAACAAATCATAATATGAATGAA